>NC_056731.1:1434316362-1434438862 GCF_019279795.1 Protopterus annectens | reverse complement strand
TTTATTGGCCATTTTGGGTTAATTTCTATCTCTTTCATTTCCCTGCTATAAAAAACGCATTTGCGTGGTTTAGCGGTGGGCAGTGCCGGTTAGGCACGGTTAGCTAGGGTTAAAGTATTCCAGGCTCCCCGAAGTCTACTCTTCAATTTTTCCCTTGGAACTAGACAAACTTTCAACTTAAGCACTCAAACCATTCATTTTACAGCCCAGCACTTGCTCAAAACTCATAGCAAGCACTAATTAACCCTAGAACTAGACCTCCCTATACTGTCACGAAGGACAAACCTCTCTATTCTTCCCTACCAGCCAATCAGTAAAACAGCTCACTTTACCTATTTAGGCATGTCCAAAGGGCAGTTTCAAGTGTACTCTCCAGTCCAACTGGTGAATCTGGGCATTTTAAGGGCAATGTTACAACTGCCTCATGTATACAGACAACCCTCTCCTCCTACCACCAAACACTAATATATGCGAGAGATGCAATTATAGAGCCAAACTGGATGCAAAGGTCTCTCAACACAAGACTGGAACTGACAGTCAAGAGGAGAAGGGAAATACTTGCAACACAGCACCAGTCTCACATAGACCTATTAAACCAACACCGGCAAATAACACACATAAATACACAAAAACATACTAGGAGGCTCTAAATAAAAATCTGCAAAAAGCAAGAGAGACCTCCAAAGCAGGCATCCAAGCAACCTCCCCACCCCATCACAAACCATGAAACACATACTTCACATAATCAGTGTGCCACGCAATCACAGCCCTTAAGGCAAAATAACATACCCAACACACTAGTAATAGGTGACTCTATAGTCAGGCACACTGATGTCCCACTAACTAGGATGGACAAAGAGAAGGTTACAGTTAGCTGCCTGTTGCGTGCCAGGATCCGCCACATAACACAAGCACTCAGATCACTCCAGAAGAAGTACAAGTACGAGTCTGTCATTGTCCATGTTGGTGTGAATGACCTGAGATGTACCTCCCTGGACTACATGAAAAGAGACATGGAAGAGCTCTCTGAACACTTAGCCCAGGCTGGTATGACCCTGACCCTGAGTAGCATCCTGCCCTCACCAAGAATGATGCCACAGTATAAAGAAAAAAATTATCAATTTCAACAATTGTTTATGTTTCTGGTGTCCACCTGGGATGACATGTTCGACAAGCCACATTGCTTCACAAGAGATGGCTTGCACCTGTCACCCTTAGGCTTTCAACTACTGGCCAAGGCGTTTGCCACCCTCATAGTGCCTTTTTTAGGCAAGGCTTAAAAGACAAACCCACCACCGTAAATAGCACAAGTAACTAAAAATTGAGGGTAATGTTACTCAACACCAAAAGTCTAAACCTCAAAATGCATGCACTCAAGGCACTCCTCAGTATGGAGAACATTGATATCTGTGCAGTAACAGAAGCCTGGTTTAAGGCTCCAGAGAGCACCTCAGCACTACAATGCTATAACTCATACCATACTTTTCGGCCACAGAACCTGGACCAAAATACAAAAGGTGGGGGTGTATCCATATTCATCAAGGATACCCACATCTCCAGGTTAGTGGCGCAGCACAAAGCCTCAGAGATCATCCATGTGCAACTAACAATGGCCAAAACTGCAATTCAAATTGTAGCTTGCTACAGATCACCCACCATGACCCAGGGCCCCCATTCCGTGTTTCTGGAGACACTGGAGAATATGAAGGTCCTACCAAACATCCTAATATTGGGTGATTTCAATTACCCAAACATTAACTGGAAGAACTACTCAAGTACTAACTCCCTTGCCCAACATCTAGAATTTATAAACTCGAATGCTCTGGATCAACTGGTCAACACCCCCACCAGATGTGACAACATATTGGACCTGGTCATCACCAACATGAGCGACCGGAGTTCCACACCGGAGGTCAACCCCTCGCTGGTTAGATCAGACCATAGACTAATCCCTCTGGATATCCACATTCTCCCCCCAGCCCCAATCAAGGAAACCACCGTGAAAAACTTTTCAAAAGCAAACTTCACATTACTGAAGACCAAGGTGGAAAGGTTCACAGGCCCCATGCTAAAGGACAAAACTGTCCAAGCTGCTGAATCCCTTACAAAAGCACTCTAAGAGCACCTGCAAAAATGCATGGATCATGCTATCCCAAGCAAAACCAAGACTCACTCCTCCAAGAAAAGGAAACCAGTCTGGTGGACCCCTGCCATAAACAGGCTATACAATAGCAGGAGGAAACTAGTACAGAAAAGAGTAAAATCCCAAGAATCAAAGACATCCCTGATCAGTATCAGCAAGAAAATACAATCCCTCATAAAATCATCCAAGGCTAGCTTCGAAAGAAAAATTGCCAAGGACTCCAAAGATAACCACAAAGTGTTTTTCAGCTATGTCAAGAACCTAAGAGGAAACTCTCAGATCTGCTCTGAGTTAGTGCAGAATGACACAAAATACGCTGAACTGACTGATATTGCCAACATTCTGGCAGACAGGTTTAGTGTAAACTTCACCCACCTCTCATCCCCTAAAGGGTCCATAACCATACCAGAAGAATGTAGACCCCCAACAGTCACTGACACACAGGTTAAAACAGCCCTATCCAAAGCCAAAAACAAAGCTTCAATGGGACTGGACGGTGTCCCAGGCTGTGTATTACATGAGCTTCAAAATGAACTAACCCATCACCTAAACACACTGTTCAAACTCAGCCTCTCTACAGGCTACGTACCCATAGAGTGGCACACAGCAACAGTTATCCCACTCCACAAAGGTGGAGCCACAACAGACCCTGGGAACTATCGCCCTATAAGCCTGATTAACCTGGTCTACAAGGCTATGGAATGCATCATCATGGAACTCATTAACGGAGACATTGGGAACCACCAACCATTGGACCCTACCCATTTAGGCTTTGTTAAGGGCAGATCATGCCTTCTAAACCTGGTGGACTTCTTTGAGACAGTTACCAAGGCTTTAGGTGAGGGAAAGGAGGTCCACACAGCCTACCTCGACCTCGCAAAGACTTTTGACACCATTCCCCATTCTGGTATTATAGACAAGCTCACCAGCCTGAACATAAAGCCCTATGTCACAAGATGGGTTGCCAATTGGCTCACGGATAGAACCCACACAGTTAGAGTTGCAGGCTCTAGGTCTGACTCTAAACCAGTTATAAGTGGCACCACCCAAGGCTCAGTCCTGGGACCCCTCCTGTTCGGTATATACAGGCAAGCACAGGAGGACTATGGCTGACCATAGAGACAGACATCCTCCAGAAGGATCTCACTGAGATGGATACCTGGTGTCAAAATCATGGCCTCAAGCTAAATGCCAAAAAGTGCATAGTCATCCCCTTTGGAAGAAACAAAGTACCCATGAACTACCACATACATGGTAGTCCCCTAAATACAGAAAATTTAATAAGGGATCTGGAGACCCAAGTAAATAGTAATCTCTCCTTTGATAATCATATTGCCAAGGTGGTTAGAAAATCCTTCTATGTGGCCCACCTAATCACAAAAGGCTTCGCATCTAGAACAAAGAGGTTATTGTGCCCCTCTACTCATCACTCATCTGACCTATCATAGAGTACAATGCCCCACTTGGGATGTACCTTACAAGATACCTGCAACAGCTGGAAAGACCATAGAAGTACCTCACCAAGAGGATTACTGGCCTCAAACAGATGCCCTATGCAGCCCAACTGAAGAAACTCCAGCTGTACTCGGTTGCATTCAGCTTACTCAGAGGTGACCGCTGCCTGATATGCAAGGCCATGTCCAACCCAGAATTGATGGACATGCTCCACTTAAAAAAAAACTAATCCCCCAGAGCCACACGCTGTAGGGATCTAAACCTCACTAAAATGATAAATAGGACTTGCTGGAGGGACAGATTCCTGTCCCAGAGACTTCTCATGCTTTGGAACAGGATTCTAATCTACATTAGGCAGAGCCCCTCACTAACACTCTTCAAGAGAAACATTGACGAGTGGATGGGAAAAAGAAAACTTACCCTGGGGATCACTGCAGTGGCTCTGCTGGACAGAGGCACAGGGAAGTAATGGCTCTGTTGGACAAAGGCACAGTTAACTAATCTAAGGGGGTGGCAAAAGCCAACACATTCTGGCTAGGCTTATAGATGCCTTCAGGCAGATAGCCTAGTACTTACCTATGAACCTATGAACGTATAATACCCTCTCATTTGTTTTTCTTTTTATTTATACAATAACGGGGCATTTAAATTTCTATTGTTATCATTTTAATCAACTAAATTTGATAATATCTGTTTATTCTGCTCACTTGAATGGGCATTTAATATGACTGTATATAGTTTATTGGTATTATTTTACATAGTTTTGCATGTATAATGTAATATCACTCAGAAGTACCGCTTTATTTGTTGCCAGTTGTCTTTAATGTGTTGTTCGTGCATTACGTATAAACAAGGTTCATAGGTTCATAGGTAGGTACTAGGCTATTGGCCCAAGGGCCTAAGTAAACCTAGCCAACAAGGTTTCCTGGCTTATGCCACCCAAGAAAGTTAATTTCCTGTGCCTCTGTCAAGCAGAGCCACAGAAGTGATCACCGGGGTGTATTTCCTATTTCCCATCCACTCATCAAGATTTTTCTTGAAGAGTGCTAATGAGGAACTTTGCTTGATATAGATGGGTAGCTTGTTCCAGAGTATAGGAAGTCTCTAGGACACAAATCTATCCCTCCAGCATGTCCTGTTTATTGTGGTGACAAGGTTTATGTCCCTAGCGTGTGTAGCTCGGAGGGACTGGGATTTCTTTAGGTGTAGCATGTCCAACAGCTCTGGGTTTAACATAGGTTTCTATGTTAGGCAGAGATCTCCTCAGAGTAGGTGATATGCTACAGAGTAAAGCTGGAGTTTTTTGAGACGGTTAGTGTAGGGCATCTGTTTGAGGCCAGTAATCCTCTTTGTGAGGTACTTCTGTGGCCTTTACCGCTGCTGCAGATGTATTGTAAGGTACATTCCAAAAGGGGTGTTGTACTCTATAATGGGTCTAATGAGTGCCGAGTAGAGGGGAACAATGACCTCTTTTTTCCTGGATGAAAACCAGTTTGTGATGAGGTGTGCCACATAGAAGGATTTCCTGACTACTGAGGCTATGTGATTATCAAAGGAGAGACTACTGTCCACCTGGGTCCCAAGGTCTCTTGTCACACATTCGGCATTAAGTAGACTGCTGTTTATGTGCTAGTTCATGGGTACAGAGTTTTTCACCAAAGGGGATGACAATGCGCTTTTTGGCATTGAGCTTGAGGCCATGCCTCTGACACCAGGCATCTGTATCAATGAGGCCCTTCTGTAGGATGTCCACATCATTTGGGAACTCGACTATGGCTCCTAGCTTGCAGTCATCTCAGAAATTCGTTAGCCAGAGGCCTTCTGTGTTAGCCTGTACTTCAGAGAAGTAGATACCAAACAGGAGAGGTCCCAGGACTGAACCCTGTGGTACTCCACTTTTTACTGGTTTGAGGTCATATTTGGAATCTGCAACTTTTACAGTGTGGGTTTTCTCAGTGAGCCAGTTGGCAACCCATCTTGTGTTGTAGGGATTTATACCTAGTTTAGTGAGTTTATCTATAATTCCAAAATAAACAGGACATGCTGGAGGGATGTTGAAAGCCTTGGCAAGGCAAGATAGGCCGTATGAACCACCTTACCCTCATCTACAGCTTTGATGACTGCCTCAAAAAAGTTGATCAGGTTCAAAAGGCATGATCTGCCTTTCACAAACCCAAACTGGGTGGGGTCCAGAGTTTGGAGCTTACCAATGTCTTTGTTTATGAGTTCCATGATGATACGTTCCATGGCCTTGCAGACCAGGCTCATCAGGCTAATAGGGCAATAGTTCCCAGGATCAGTGGTGGCTCCCCCTTTGTGGAGTGGGATAGCAGTTGCCGTGTGCTATTCAGTGGGTAGAAAGCCTGACATGAAACTATGACTGAACACGGTGCTTAGGTGGGGAGCCAGTTCATTCTAACGTTCATGTAAAACACAGCCTGGGATGTTGTCCGGTCCCATGGATGCTGTGTTTTTGGTTTTAGAGAGTGCAGCTTTTACCTGCATAGATGTGATTAAAGGGAGTCTGCATTCTTCCTTTATAGAAATGGGCCCTTTAGGGGGTGAGAGGGGGGTAAAGTTAGCACTGAACCTGTCTTCCAGGATGTTGGCAATATCAGTTGGTTTCTGTAATTTTGATGCCACTGTGCTGTAACTCAGAGCAGATCTGGGTATTGCCATTGAGATTCTTGACATAGCTATAGAATGCTTTGTGGTTGCCCTTAGAATCAGTGGCAAATTTGTTTCCGTAGCTAGCTTTGGAGGATCTTATAAGGGATCTCAGCTTCTTACTGAGGCTGACCAGGGAGCTCCTCTACTCATAGTATTTTACACTCTTTTGCAACAGTTTCTTCCTTCTGTTGTAGAGTTTGTTTATGGCATGGGACCACCAGATTGGCTTCCTTTTTTTGGAGGAAAGCATCTCGGTTCTGTTTGGGATAGCAAGATCCATGCACTCATGTAAGTGCTTATAGAGTGCATTTGTGTAGGATTCAGCAGTCATAACTGTATTGTCCATCTGCATGGGTGTCGTGAAGTTCGCCACTTCTATCTTAAGAAGCATGAAGTTGGCTTTGGAGAAATTTTTTACCATGGTTTCCTTAATGGTGAGTAGGGGCGGGATGTGGATATCCAGGGTAATTAGCTTATGGTTGGATCTAACCAACGAGGAGTTGATTTTAGGTGTGGAGCACCGGACACTCATGTTGGTAATGACTAGGTCTAGGATATTGTTGCCCCTGGTGGGGATGTGGATAAGTTGATCCAGGGCATTGGAATTTATGAATTCCAGAAAGCGTTGAGCAAAGGAGTTGGTACATGAGTAGTTTTCCCAGTTAATGGTGGGGTAGTTGAAGTCACCCATTATTAGGGTGTTTGGTTGAACCCTGATATTTTCCAGTATATCAAGAAAAGAGGAGTGGGAATCCTGGGGCATTGTGAGGGATCTGTAGCAATCTACAATTTGGATTGCAGTTTTGCCCAGAGTTAGTTGCAATTGGATAACCTCGGATGCATTGTACTGCGCAACTAGTCTGGAGGTGTGGATATCCTTAATGAATATGGACACACCTCCGCCTTTGGTGTTCTGGTCTAGGTTACATGGCCGAAAAGTGTGGTATGAGTTATAGCTTGGTAATGCAGGGGTGCTCTCTAGAGCCTTGAACCAGGTCTCAGTCACTGCACAGATATCGATATTCTCCATTTCAAGGAGTGCCTTGAGTGAGGGCATTTTGAGATTTAGACTTCCAGCATTGAGTAGAATTACCCTCAGTTTTTGTTTGCCTGTTTCTGTTATGGTGGTGAATTTGTCATTTGAACCTTGCCTAAAAAAGGCACTATAGGGGTGGCAAGAGCATTAGCCAGTATCTGGAATCACAGGGGAGACAAGGTGCAGGCCATCTCTGGCATAGCATCGTGGTCTGTCGACCATGTCATTCCAGGCAGACAATATAAATAAACAGATTTTTGAAAAAAAAAAATATTAGGATGGCTCTGAGAATGACAGCACAAACTGAAGAGTTATATGTTGTGAGTCAACTGGTTTTGCAAGAATGGGAATTTTGTACATATCAGGTTTGCAATTCTATCCAGGTTGCTGTCACAATGAAGGCACAATAGAAGCTGTAATGATTAACATTGATTCCCTGAATCTTATGTATTCTGTTTCATCTGACTAAGATAAATTTGGTACAGCACCTTTTTTGGCTAACACATATTACTGCTGAAGGTAGAGTGAAGTTATTGTTATCGTTCATGCATAGTTTCTTCTGTGAGGCAGACCACAAACTGTGCAACACTCAACATTTTTGTTTGTTTGCATGCTTATTTATGCATTTATTTATTTATTTGTTTTTACTGGAAAAGTCCAGCTTGCTGCAAAGTCCTTTTTCAATGGAAGTCTAGGAGAAAAGCTCTATGCAAAGACAATAAAGAGCAATACATTCCAACACTTCATTCATGATGGTGCCACAAAAGCATTTCATACACAATTAGCAATAATGCATGCAAGGAATATTTAAATACTGCAACATTTTGAGTACTGTAGGAAGCATGACACAATTTAAACCTATGCAACTTAACCAGAAATAAACTGCAGCCATAATATAGCCCTCCAGTGCAGAGTTTGTACAGGAAAGTGATTTCTTAGAGCTCTAAATAATATTATCAGCAAGAATATGGTTCACTATATATCACAGTATAGTGTGTATGTTACAAAATAAATTTTAACTTGCAGAGTTTCAGGATAAAACATTAAGACACAAATATCTAATAGTAATGAGCAGGACATGTGTAGACTGTACTAGAGCAGTACTTTGTGGCTAGAGTGTGCAAGAGTTATAGTGTGCTGAGTGGCAGTGTCAATGAGTACGGTGGACAGCAGGAGATGCAGGAGAAGCATGAATGAGAATCATCATCATCGTAGAGCTTTGTTTGAGCACTGCAAAAGGGGAAAAAATTCACCATAAAGAACTTCATTATAGTGTCATGGGGACTATAGACAATATTTTTCTGTATGTTTGAGTCACATCAATGGAGAAAGGACGGATTTCTGAGTAAGGAAGCCAAGGCATAGTTAAATAAGATAGCATGTTTTAGCTAAGGATGTAGCAGCAGCATAAACAAGAGTCTAGGAGCAGCTGTGTAAGTTTACATTTAAGGATATGTGGGTTGGCTTTTTGTCTGATATGAAGTGGAATGGAGTTCCTTGACCTAGAGACAAGGTTTGAGTACAGATTGTCACCATCTTTCTTGTTGAAGTTCTGTAAAATAAGTAAATGATTATTACTAGAGCAGAGTGAAATATTGGAGGAGTACAGATGAATGATGATGTTTACAAAAGGGCATTTTCTGGGTGAAGTAATAGTTTCTATGCAGTAAGAAGTTGCGAGAAGGTGAGGTTGCTCTAGCCAGCTGAGGTGGTTTTGGGTGGTACAGTGGGGTAAGCAATGCAGTCTATTGAATGCGGGTGTGGCTATTTTGTTATAGCACTGATCCAGTTTGCTTTTTTATGTGGACTATAAGGTAGTGAAAATGAGAAAGGCATACATGATTGTGGGAAATACACTGGTAGAGGCTATGGTTGTCCTACTACTTTTAATAAGATACTGTTTTACTCTTTACAGAAAACCTAGCCTTTTTTTTTATTACTTGCTGAATATACAGGTTGAATTTCATGTTACTGTTCATTATGATGTCTAGTAATTTAATATTTGAGACTACTTTGGTTAGTGTTTTGTTCGGGAAGGTGGTTTTAAAGTTGGCTTTACAGTCAATATGTGACTTGGGGTAAAAATAAATAGTGTTGTTTCCTATCAGATTTAGCTAACCAGGCTTCAATGGAGGTGAAGGAACAACTCTGAAGTTTGTGTGTATAAGCTTGATAGTGTGCAGGAGCTTTGGCTCCTATGTGACAGTGCTGCAGGAATCCCCCCAAGACACTTGTTTTTAGCTGCCCCATTGTGCTGTATGTCAAGCACAGTTTTTAAGGAATTTTGACCAAAAAGACATACCCCGGGATTCATGAAGCTTGGCGCAAGGCCGACGTTAGGCTTGCGCTGACCGTGCGGCGTGAAGATGGTGCAGTAGCGCCAAATGCATATTAATGAAGGTGCGCTGCCGCCACAGCCACATGCATAGGAAAGGAGCGTGAGTGCATAGGGCGTGTTGAAGTGCCGCACGGAGGAGTGGAAATGTCAGCTGTCGACGTGCAACCTAAAATGCTTGCATATAACAACTTGCAAGCAATAGTAATCACATCTGTCAGTGTCCATGGACACTGAAACGTATGCAAAGCATGCAAGACAGTTCCTGCAAACACAAAATGGAAAAGCAAACACAAATGCATGGTAGGGAATAACGGGTCCCTATCCTGTGAACAAATGACACTGAAAACTGTGTGCCCGTAGTCCAATGCAGTGTAGATAGTTATACCAAGTGGAAGTGAAACACATCATATGTTAGCATGCCACCAATAGGTACGTCCAGCCCAATGGTCAGGATCACCAGCTGACCCATATTGTGAGGGAGGGTACACAGCTGGGCAGATGCGTCCATAACAAAAAACACAATAAATGTACATATCTAGCGACCGTATGACCGAATTACATCCCACAATGCATGTAATAGTCACATACAATAGGTATGTCCATATTTCACATACCAAATGTGACAGGAAATATAATAAGCATGTAAACGAAACAGAAGGAGCATATAAACTGCTACAACAATAAGGCAACATGTTGGCTGAAAGGAACAGTATTATCTGTACCGTTGACTGTGGGTACGTGTTGTCCAGTACATTCGGATATGTGTCCGGAATATATCCCATCTGGACATAGAAAAAGGTGGCATCCTACCAATGATTAGAACAGTTGGCCAAAATCTGCACATCAGCAGTCCAAGCTGAACTTGTCAGGATGTGTCACAGTTGAACGGGTATTACCCGGGTATACCAACCATGTCATGAAAGTTAAGTATGGGTGTGTACCTATGTGCATGAGGTATAGCATGTGGAAAGTCAAACATGGCAGGGTAGTCCACACAAACATACAGGTACCTGACATACGTAGGGTATGCAATGTGTTACCTTGACCGTGTCATGGGCCATCAACCAAAGCAGTGATGGATGGAGTGTCAGGAATATGTGTGTGGGGGGGTGGGTAATGATATAATCCTCAAAGGCGACACTGTGTCGTATGCAGAATAGGTGAACCGGAGGTGTATGAGGGAGCACCAGGTGAAGCAGAAAGAAACACAAAAACATGTATACACATCTGCAATACAACCAGACAGGCCATACTGTAGAACACAATCCTACAAACATATGAATATTAAAATGTGCGATACAAATGTATAGACATGTCACCGGCACATACCCACAGATTGGTCCTGATGGAACTGGCCATATCAAATGCAACACACCTGGATACATAATGGACTATGCAGCATCCCCTCCACAGTGCACAACTCGGTCCCATACCTGAACGTCCACCAAACCCAGCCATACTTGGCCTACTGGTTTGGTGCAGCCACATCTACACATAGTGACCACTACGCATATGTAGTAGGTAGTGTCACCCTAGGCAGTTTCAGGATTGCGAACTATGTATCCCTTGCATGTAAAACCCCCAGCACCTTTTCCTAATGCCAGAAGAATGTTCGGTATTTGTCTTGTTTTGGTTTTGTTCAATTTTGGGATATCCCTCATGGGATAAGTAACCTGTGTAAACATTAGAATGGGTATGAAGACACGAAGTCCAGTCCTGTAGATATCTGGACACAAGTTGGAATGTGCAGTAGTGGTGCACGAGACTGTCCAGCCCTAGATGGTCATGAAGAACCTACTACCCAGGATCAAACACCTGCCCGTGACGCGCATGTTCCGACACGAATAAGCGAGAGAATATATTGCACACATTTGCATAGTGGCACATGGTATAAGGGTGATGAAGGCACTGATGTAAACAGGATACTCCCTGATCCACTGTGTGAGGGACAATTAATGCGTATGTAGGTGTGACCTGACCAACAATGATACAATGCCAAATGTCCTGTGATTGTAGGAAATAACTATGTACCATACTGCATGTAACAGTTGCCTAAAGTGGTCACATCAGGATAGAATAAACGTAATTCATAGAAGAAACAGGCAAACAACAAAAGTGCCAAAGGTATAAGGCTCACAGCTAGGAAACAAATGAATGTTCTAAACCTGCACTGACCGTGGCTATGTGTTGGCCCAAACAATCTGGTGTCCACAGTAGGGTTACCATCTGTCCTGCATTGCGAGGGACAGTCCCTCTTTGGACATTTGTGTCCTGACAAAATACATTACAAATGGCAGATGTCCTGGGATTGTAGGACATAATTATGTCCCATATGTTATGTAATAGTTGCAGAAAATAATTATTTCAGTATCTAAAATACATAAATGTTACAAGAAACAGAATAAGCAACTAAACCGCTACAACAATAGGCTTTTATGTAGGCAAATAAATAAAGTTCTATCCGTTGTACTGACCGTGGGTATGTGTCGGCTTGTAAAATCTGGTGTGTTCCGAAAATGTCCCAACTTGGCCATTTGAAAAGGTGGCAACCCTAGTCCCCAGAATACATCCCAACCTGTACATATGACAATGTCAACGCTACCAATGGTCAGAGCATTCGCACAATAACTGGCCATCCTCTTAACCACTCACAAAGCCAGTGACCTTTGGGGGAAAGGTGCTGAATGAGAATGACTACTTACAACAATGAAGAGTAATAGACACATTTAACTGCAGAAAATTAGTAGTATTACGAATCTGTCAACACGTTCCAAGTTAATAGTACTAATATGGTAGAAATGTCCGTGATTGTCCCTGAGTTGTCATAGCCTTGTCCCTGTAGAAATGAATCCCCAAGTATCACAAAGGTCTGTACACATAAGTACACCAACCAACTGTCACATCTGTTGACAGGACTATTGCATACCTATAGTGAATTTATAACAGATGTCCAGAATAATATTCATTGTATCTATAAATGAATGAAATACTCAAATGGGAATGGAAACACATGGAAACCAACCCCCAACCTGCATTATATAGTGGAACCACTCCCCACCCTAAATTATGTAGCACCGACCCAATAATGTGGTCAGAAGTGCACAAACACCTGCATCTGTACACAGGTAGAATGTTAAAATCTGGACTAACTCTGTCCATGTGCTACGTCTGATCTTTGAACAGTGCTAGGGCAGTTCTTGCCACCAGTCAGCCGAGCCTAATCCTGGACCAGCACATGAACACCCTGACACTCAAATGCATATGTGCGAGGACTATAAGACTATAAACATAGGAGTTCTGAATATCCTTGGAGTGAGTAGACTTGCAGCACGGGTCCAGAGCGGTAGGAAACAGGGAATGTCCTAATTGTAGTACTTCGGTTTTCCAAGCAGGAGAATGGATGCCTGCTGTGTAAGGGAAGCGGTGAGGCGTATGTCAGAGTAACTATGAACCATGGGTATACATATAAATGAGCCAGAACACCAATAGTGTAGTGGTTACAGCATCCACCCAACATAAAGGCATTCCTGGTTCAAGTACGACTATAGCACATATTAATTGTGTAATGAATGCCTCTGTGCTGTAAAGCCAACATTTATACATGCAAAGGTGACCGTGTTCGCATGGGTCCGTTAACCGGATTCCATCAAAGTGGTACTTTCATAAGGAATAAGGCACATGTAATCCCAAAGAAGTGCCTGTAAACATATGTAACTTAGAATAAGTAGATGCAAGTGCGGCTCCGCTAGTGTACGCAGCTATTAGCATAGCAAATGTATGTTGTCTTGTACAGCTGCAACTTTTATATATATATATAGATAGATAGCTAGATGTGTGTATAGATAAATATCCACAGACATAACAGAAATATGCAATTATATATCTACATATTTATCTATATATAGACATATATATAAATATATATATATATATATATATATATATATATATATATATATATATATATATAAGGAATGCCGAAAGATGAAAGCAAACATAAGGGTTGTAAAGGGAATCCAGAGCAAGTAAGGAATTATGAAGTGCTCGCAGCATATGTCACATAAAGCTGCACAAGTGTGAGTAGAGCACCACTCTTCACACCAGAGACAGGGTTATACCAGTGGCCATAACATCGTTGAAGTGCTACATCAACATTGTAAACAGACAGAATGTAGTACATGTTGCGACCACCTACACTTGTAACCCACAAATCGTTCGTAATCCATAACACCAGGAAAGGCATGTATGTGCAAATATGAATGGATGGTGAGTCTATGAATACACAAGGCGATACAAAATGTGTGTAGGGCCCCAACGCTCATAAGAGGGCAATGTGGAAAGGTGTGTCATGGCTGTGATATCAGGTGTATAATGGCTGTTATGCATGGAAACTCAACATGGGTGTGCAGGAGAAACTATGGATATGCGATTATGGACATGGGAGTGCTAGGGTATGTTGTGCCGGGTGCAATGGAGTGGCCCGTGGAGGTCAGCTAGTACGTAGGTGCGATTCCCAGATAGAGCGTCATTTGCGTGGAGACATGCGTGAATGGGCGTATCATTGTCGGACGTTGTGCGTCAGGGCTGGCAGCCCAGCACATAAAACCTATACCCAACCCATGACCGGAACGGAGTTCTGATGTGACAACCCCAAACCGGGAAAAGCAGAAAGACACAATTACATGAAGACAACAATATGTTGACGTACAGTCACAGTAACACAAACACACATCCTATCAACAGTAATAATATGAATGTGCACAGAAACAAACACAGTAGCAGGAATAATAGGCTGCGCATATGAGTAATAGGTCGAATGACACTGTATCACATCCCAGTTAGCAGCGGCACCTCAGACATGAAAAACGTGCAACATCTGTCCGCTGTATAACGTACAATATACTGAGCACAAGTTCACCGGAGTGAAGTGTCGGTGTCATAATGACTAAGGCAATAGTATGCTGTTGAAGCAGAGATAAAACCCAATACGCATGTGTAAGTGTCCATGTCCGGGAAATGTATAGGTTAACGGACACACAGATGTATATATAGATAAAAACGTATATATACATATATCTATATTAATTTACATACACATATATATTCATACGGATATATATATATATATATATATATAGATATATATATATATATATATATATATATATATATATATATATATATATATATATATATATATATATATATACACACACACAAGGATATACTACGGATATATATAGATAGATATATATACACAAACAACAGGTAGTGATATATACACATACACACAAAACAAAATATATATGTCAGTGTAGATATACACATGTACATAAATAGGTTACTTCACAGCAATTAGGGGTAACATATTTACAGCTCGGGCATATGTGACTGGGAGGTCCAATAAATAAATGTTGTACCCCCCACATCGCCCAGCTAGGTTGGACAGACATACAGACAGGCAATACAGATCAATACACTGCCGCTGTCCAAAACACTGGTAGGAAAGTACCAGTGGGAGAGTTCTGCAAGGTCTACACTTTAAACATGGATAACGGTGTCCCTTGCGGTACCCCAAAAATTCAGGGTACGTGTGAATCTGCTGACATCAATACGAGCAGGATGTAGATGCACATGGAACAGTAGGTTGTGCAAGTGTGGTAATACATGGGTTGACAAAACGTACGACATGTGTCCCGAGACGGGGAGAGTGAGCAATGTGTAGGGGTTTGCTCATACCCCAGCTGCGCTCACAGTGCACATCTGCACATCTACCGGATAGTCTGTAAACCATCGGGGGAATACATAGAGACCAAATCAGTGCCGTGTACCCGATTAGCATGGACGTCCATAGTTATGTATCAGAATGTAACAAAGTCCAACTAAACACTTCCAGAACTAGTGATATTAGGTGAACAGGTGGCGGAATACAGGTAATGACAGATGACAACATGTATGAGTCATAAACAGCATGTACCTCGACAAACATGAATGAATACATATGCTCTGTGACTGTGAATGTGTCTGGTTAATAGAACCAATCATCTAAATGTGTCCCACAGGGTGTTATGCATTGTTCCTGATACAGTGTTCATTCACACCCATTGGTATGTGAGTTCTGCTACTGACGGAAAGTGCATAATTTACTGACCACCTTAGGTAGATGATAGCATAATAGAAGAGGTTCAACACCCGTACTCCTGTGAGGGACACACCCATCTAGGCAGTTGTGTCCTGCAAAATGACAGTTATGGCACATGGCCTGTGAGTTCGGGAATGGAGGCTATATAGTGTGTGTAGTGGTGTCAGACATCAATTTGTTGTATCAGCAACAGCTGCATGTAATAGGAAACAGTATTATCAATTATAATGCTACATGAATAACCTTAATGTATGCAAACTATGGAAGTTGTCCGTTTACTACTGGCTGTGGGTATGTGTTGCCTTGACACATGTGATAGCTCTACATATAGGGTCTATAGGGGTGCTACCATTCTGAATGGCCAAAATGGAACCTGCTCTGTAGAAATGTCAGATGTACCAGGGCAGAACATACCTATAGCCATGCATAGTACAGAAATATACATATCGGAACAAATCAAAGCGTAGTCTAGCAGCAGCAAAGTTGCTTATGCTACTACATATGACATATTGATGTGTCAGGTATACAAGACCTGTAACAAGCAACCAGTACAGACACGTACAACATGAGAATGTCCCCTAATCAGGACAGTTGCAATGGCTAGAGTATTGTCCATACCACTCAACTGTCCCTGAATGTCAGGTACGTCCCTGAGTTTGACTGAAAGTTTAACTCTGTCCCTCTTAATCCCTCCTAAAATTAGTGGCTGTTGAAAGAAAGGTGGTGAATTACACTTACTGACTAATGACAATAAGTAAGAGTTACAAACAACTGTTACTTCAGAATATGTGTATTAAGTCATATGCTCTGATTCTGTCAATGTTTCAAGTTAATAGCACTACTTTTGTAAAAGTGTCCCTGATTTTTCTTGACCTGTCCATGATTCTGTAGAAATGTGTTCCCGATTGGGGGAGAGTTCTGGTATTGTCACATGAGATATGCGTGATGATGGACTGTCCCATGCAAAGTGGGAAAGGTGTCACTCCTACAGTCTCCCGTCGTGCAATCTGAAAGATGGACAACGTGAAGTAGGTATGCGGTAGCATGACTCGGCGGACAGCTGCATTAACAAACTCAAGTCACATGTCAGCATTGCAGAGTATCAGTTCCCATGGGAGCAGATCATACGGGGAACACGCATATAATATGATTACGTCACTGGACAGGCCGCTGAGTCCGTACAGTCGAACGCCTGCCATCGCAAAATGGTTGCACATATCATATACTGTAGTCATGTAGTCCGATGTAATACGCATCACAAGGGATCGCACACACCCAGCGTGAGTGACAAATGTAAGCGGAAATGTCGGTGAGCGAGAGGCTGTAAGCGTGTTTGTCTACCAGTATGCCAGTAGTGCACTGTCAAAGAAATGTGGAGTCTAAACATGTATAAGGTGCTGTGACCAGAGGTCAGCAGTGCTTAACACTGTGCAAACCCACACACAACTTCTCCCACCTGTTGGAATGTGCCTTACCCAGTCTGTATCCAAAGGCATCGGCCTGTCCGCAAACAAAGAACCGCCCTATACACGTGATGGTAGAAGTACCCTGCACACATAGCTCATGTGAATTAACAATAGACAATGGCATATGTACAGACAATAGACCACACACATACCATACAGTGTAGACATCCAACAGTATAGCAATGTACTGGCAGATATGTCCGGACCACTGGTGTATGCATGCCTGGCTGTCCTGTGATTCAGTGTGTGAGCATGCCCAGTATGACTGTTACGCATGTTGTCGACCGGCATTACCATTGTACCATCATGTGTGTGAGCATGCCAAGTATGGTCAACTGTATTGCATGTATCACATCTCCAGATAGTACTGTGTTGCTGACCCCTCCGTTCTACACAGACAGGTGTCATGCTGTGTCTGCAGGGTAGATAATGGTCATGTGGCATTGACAGTTGCTACATGTCTGCATAGCGTGGGGGACATCCAACCACAACCACAGTCCTACACAGCACCGTAGGTGGTGCACATGACTCTCACATGTGTAGGTTTGATGGGGGGCACAGCCAACAGCTGTACACATCTGCCGCTACTGTACTGGTATGCCAGGTACTCCATGTCAGTGTGTGGACCTACCTAAATTGCTGGTTGGAGGGATACCAAGGTACGTCAGTTCCCAGCTTTAATTACCAGCACAGTGGTGTTGGACGTCCTAGCTTACACAACCTACATCAAACTGCCTGGCCTGCTGTCATCTGTGTGTGTCTTAGGGGGTTGGGGTAATTCAATGGGCATATCCATAGGCCATCGTATATCATTTGTCTGTATTGGTCCACATCTGTCCAGCTGCATGGAATGTGTGTGGGCTGTACAGACACACATGATGGTCTGCCCATAATCTGCAGTGGGCTAGGACACCCTGTGTACTACAAGCTACCATTGTGACCCCCGTATGTGCTACAGAGGTCATGGTGCCACTATGGATGTGTACTGTCTTCTGCCCTAACATTTGGCCACCACAGTCACTTATATGCTCACATACATACCACAGCAATGGGTAACTACACATTCTAATACAACTGCCACTTCTTAGGTCAATAGACATACCCTGGGTGTGTTCCAGACTTGAGGACGATGCTGAAGTGCTGCTATGTCAGATGCACACAGTGCACCTCCTATACATGGCCGAGCACAGGTACTGTCATGTTTGGCATCCATTGTACTGTGTGCGGGTCAGAGAGGGGAAATCCATGGGTACCTACTGTGTCAGTGCATATGCCTTGTGTTGCCTCTTTGACAAGGGCAGGTCATACTGTGCACAGGCTTCCGCCGACTGTGCCCTGCTCAGGTAGTTCCTTCACCAAGTCACAGTGTGCCTGTACAGGCCTTGGCAGTGGTGTTGGGCTGTGTGGCCCTGCCCCAAGCTGTTCTTGCTGCAACTGTTACTGCAGGATCAGATTGTGTAGCATAGCATAACAAACAACAACTTGTATGCATGTAGCTTGTGAATACTGCAGAGCTCCAACGGATGTGTCCGGATACCAGAACTGTGAACTGAGCATCCCAAACACATGCACAAGTATATGTCTTGCCTGTGCATCCGCCTCAGTATGGTGTGAGTGTTCAGGTGTGTGTGCATTGCTGTTGGGTGTCATCAGCCACGACACCAGTGTTTACCCAGCATCCCCCACTAGGAGACTGTAGGGGATGTCCATATTGGCATTGGTGTGCTACAGCTGTGTCAGAAGCCATATATCAGACACATCATAGCTTCCAGGGCAGACAGCACACACATTCAATCTCATGCCCTGGCCATCGCATATGGCCTAGCTGTTGGAGGGTATGCCCCTGCAGTGACTGTAGGCCCTACCCTACTCACCGGGTGGTGCTATGATGTGTATGTGTTTGCAGGCTATAGCACCCAGTACTCCAGGGTAGGAATCCATTTGGTTGAACAGATGCGTATTGCTGGTCTACTAATCACGTGTGTTGAGGACATGTACGTGCTCACTAGCATGTGTTGACATGGCGTCTGTGAACTGGTGCAATACTCTGGATGCAGATGCCTGTGAGATACCCATGATATCCCCAGTTGTGCTGTGTGAGGTACCTGTGGCTAGTACACCTAGGCCAACACATACCATGGTATCCACTGTGATGTGTTTCCCTCGGCCTGTTTGATGTGTCAGGTGTGGCAGGCACAGGTCAACAAGCTGCTGTAGGAGGTCTCTGTCCACCCCATAGTGCTCCAACATCCCCAGCCCATGTAGCCCCTGGTAAGTCACCCTTGGTCTATAAAGTCTTATGTCACCCCAGTAAGGGTTGTTCAGCAGCATACACATTCTCACTGCCCCAGCCTCCTGCACATGTTGGTATATGTTGCCTGCTGCAGCCCGTGTCATTTGGTTGGACCGTGTCGTGAAAGAGTGCGGATGAAACCTGTGTGTGTGCTGCTTGCTCGCATTAATGTACTGTTCATGTGCAGGCTGGCCATGTCATCTGCTGATTGTGCTGATCAACACCTGTTTGTGCAGCCTGTACACCCTGACGACCCCACCACTGCTGTCATCCCTCCCAATGTCACCAGGTAGGTATAGACACAACCCTAGCTAAGGTGTGTTAAGGCAGGAGCACTCCCGAGGCACAGTTCTGCAATGTACATACAGTATGCCTGACCCCCCTCCCATGCTATCAACAATATTCGAGACCTGAACCCGGCTGACTACACACATACACTCCAGGGACCAGCAGCACCCCCTGGTGATAAATGTGATACACTATAGTCAACCTCATCTGCATAGTATAGTCTTCTAATGAATAGTTATATGACCCATACCGAACCTCCAAATTAATAACCACTGCTCAGTGTCACTCAGATCCATACACAACTGGCAACAGGTGCCTTACTATCACCATATTCGTTGTCCCATGGTCTTCCCAGCAACAAAATAACTGGTGTCTACACGACTACAACCCGTGGCCCTGCACACTACAGATGATGTGCATTACCAGCACGCCATGGCAGATATACATAGATCCCAGGTTATCACATACAGATCATCCGGCACAAACATTCAATAGTGCTGATGTCCCCAGACATATATGTTCACATCTATGTCCACCTCTACATCTACATATATTACATATATCATATATATTATTTGTATACATATATACATGGATATATATATATATATATATATATATATATATATATATATATATATATATACAAACACACATATACATGTACACACGTATGTAGATATGGCATTTATATCACAACAGCAGACCACATGACAGCAATGCATTAGGCAGGAATGAAAAGGAAACAACATGTGCCACCTGCATCATGTAGTGTTGTTACTATCAAGGCATGTGTGTTATGTTGTGTCACATGGGTCAGACCGCATTAAGGGTAAGAGTAGAGCTGCTGACAGTCACTCACCAGACCTATTGGCAAATGTATGTGTTGACAACCCAGTGTCTTGGCAGAATATGCAGGCTGTGGACACTATATAGGTCAGCAACAAAACACACTGAACACATCCCGCAGCTAGCCACCCACAGATACCAACACATACGGTATAACTGCCAAACACACACACCTGCCATGCCTTGGAATCAAGCACCTACCTGTCTAGTCTACCACACTAAAGCATTATGCAGTAACAGAACGCGCTACCGAGTTCCAGCATCACTGCACTCCCACAGGCATACATCTAGGTGGATGACATCATCCGCAAAGGCAAAGACACCGATAGGGAATGTATGTGGAGTGAGACATCTAAAAGCATTACTCTGTCCCCAGGCAGCTGGAAACACACACACACACTTGGCAGGGCTGGGATTCGAACATAGACCTACCTACCTTATCACACTACAGCATTACGCAGTTACAGAATGCGCTATCGAGATTACTGGTACACAGCACTCCCAGAGGCATACTTCTAGGTGGATGACATCATCCACAAAGGCAAAGACGCCGATAGGGAATGTATGTGGAGTGAGCCATCTAAAAGCATTACTCTGTCCCCAGGCAGCTAGGAACACACACACACACACTTGGCAGGGCTGGGAGTCGAATATACACCTAACTACCTTATCACACTACAGCATTACGCATTTACAAAACGTGCAATCGAGATTACTGGTACACAGCACTCCCAGAGGCATACTTCTAGGTGGATGACATCATCAGCAAAAGCAAAGACGCCGATAGGGAATGTATGTGGAGTGAGCCATCTAAAAGCATTACTCTGTCCCCAGGCAGCTGGAAACACACACACGCAGGCACACACTTGGCAGGGCTGGGAGTTGAACATACACCTAACTACCTTATCATACTACAGCATTACGCAGTTACAGAACGCGCTACCGAGATTACTGGAATGCAGCACTCACAAAGGCATACTTCTAAGTGTACGACATCATCCGCAAAGGCAAAGACACCGATAGGTAATGTATAGAGAGTGAGCAGTCTAAAAGCATATTACTGTCCCAAGGTAGACGTAGACAAACACACGTCAGTGGTGTGAGTGGGACAACTGCCTCTCTACGGAGCACTATTACAACACTACATAGATACGAGATGCACCACAGACAGTACACCCTTCAAGACAGTCAACTAGTGTGTTCAATGTAGGCATCCATCCTGAAGTGGGGTATGGACATCTGTTACCTGGATGACCACCATCACTATACAGGATGTCAATGGCCATGCCCATACACAAAGGCACATCACCGACACAAGGTGTCACTGGGCATGCTCACACACTTAGTATCACACGTCCATTTGGAATGTACTGTGTGTCCATCTACACAATGGTGTACTTGGCATGCTCACACACTTAGTAGAAGCGAAGGGCTATCTTGCATGCACACGGATTCTAAACACGGAAGGGCACAGTTTGGAATGTACTGTCTGTCCATCTACACAATGGCGTACTGGGCATGCTCATGCACTTAGCAGTTGCAAAGGGCTGTCTTGCATGCTCATGGATTCTAAACACAGAAGGGCACAGTATGGTGTTACTGTCCCCACGTACATGAAGGCCACTCACATGTACTGACCAGTACACACTCAAGAGCCATCACAGATGTCTCAGGTGCAGATCACAGAGGTAAACACCGCATTCTACTATGTAGCCCTCAGAAATCACCATGTCCTTGGACCAGCAACACACATCCATACATTACCACAACACCGTGTGACTCATGACCAGTGGACTGTACATAGGTCTACAGCAACTGTGCAGACTACACATGTACTGACAGGGTTCCATCATGTGTTATGCAATACAATGACACCACTGTACATAACCAGGTCGGCTCTACACATAACAGGGGCCCTGGGTCTTACACAGCTGTGACAGATGACTGTTGCTGTACACCAAAGAACACATGTGCATGGACCACACACACACACACACACACACACACACACACACACACACACACACACACACACACACACACACACAACACATATGTGCATAGCATAGCTTTTGCTGTCCTCCATGCAGACAAGTGGCTACAGCAATCACACGCATGCACATGGAAGGTAGGTCCATGGCTGTTGAATGCTAACAGTACATGAGGTAGTAATGTTGACTGAGGAAACATTCCCTCTGTACTAGTTACCCATGACATCCATCATATCATACAACAGTCCATGTGTTATGTATGTCATCAGAAATTTCCACCAATTGCAATGCATACAAACATGGCTACATGACAGGCATGTAGGACCAATACACATGTACATGTAGTGGTGTGCATGCAGCTACCACTACATGTAGTGGTGTGCATGCAGCTACCATGCATGTGCAGTAGCTGATGTATGTAATTCATCTGTGCCTAACTACAACATGCAGTTGCATTGCAGCCCCAGCATTGACACCTGTATATGGTGAAATACTGACAGTACGGTAGGATGTACATCAGGTATGGATGGATGTGTGTACATAAAGTGGTGATCCACCTTTGCAGATGGATGTTTTCTGGGGACGGCTCACAGGTGTGTCACAAGCCATCCTACCATTACATGTGCAAACAGTACGCTATGTTAAAATAAAACCTACACAGCGGTCGGGTGTTACTGACTGTAAGTCACTTGACACCTGTAACACTTACATCCTCCTGTGTGCATATTGCAGCACAATTGGCGAAGGTAGCATTGGTACACATAATGCGGCCAATACTGCTGCATGTCTGTCAGACGTATCATATAGCAGGTGTATCATTCACAGTACTGCCATGTGTGTTTGCTTGTATGACCATATATGCCACATATGGTGGGGAATACATCCCAATTGTTACACACCCCTGTACACTGTTGTAGAGATCTGTATATACTGCAGTATGGAAAGCATGACATAGGCAGGGGTGGTGTATGTATCACACACATGTCAGCTATCCATATGTGAATGACATTTGTGGACTCCATAGTGTGTGTGTGTGTGTGTGTGTGTGTGTGTGTGTGTGTGTGTGTGTATGTATGTATGGCTGTCTGGTGCATGGAGTGAGAGTGTATGCTACCATACAGAACAGACAGGATCCCTAACCCCTCATGGTGATGCAGTCTACTAAAAAAAACTCCAACAAGTAGCACTGAAGGCGAATTGCCAAGGTACCAGGATATGTGAATTAAAGAGCTCAGTTTTCCATCTCTGTTGCTGGTGTTCGTTTCTGCTACTTGCTGGAGTTTTTTTTTGATGCGTTCTTATTTTTTTTGGTGTTTCATGATGCAGTCTACTACCCTGTTGATGCCATCAGTCTCAGCCTTACTGGCTACCTGTACATGTTCATTCTCTGTGTTGCGTCATGTGAGTGCACAGTACTGTGAGGGTAATTACCACATAGGCAGGGGTCCTCACCTCAACACTATCGAGTGTGCGTTATAGTGTTGTTGACCCCGTGAGTGTGGGCATGTTACTGTGTGTTTCTGTGTATGTCTGTGTGTGTTCTCATCCTGTAATGTGACAGGGTATTACTGCTACACAGTGAGGCCTCATGCTATCAAATGGCCTCTAACGTTATCATCGGCCAGACCGCTGTGTAAACCCCCCGCACCATGTCAACATACCTGTGATGTGACCTGGTATGGATGTCACATCTCTAGCCACTGTAGCCTATTAAACAGCCCACATGCTTCTGGATCAGTAGATGTGTGGACATCTGTGGTACGGTAGCCTTTCTAACAGTCAGGTTGAGGCTACGTATAGCATGCTGGTATTGCCATACATGCCTGTGAGTACTCTACATTTACACATGGGAAACTGCAAACACTGCTACTTGTTGGCACATGCAAGTAGACCATAAGGAGGGAACCAGGGCATCATTACCAACATGCTGTTACTGTTGTTACCAAGACACATACTGTGAACATATAACAATGCATTATAAACTTGTACTACATGGTATGTCTGGTGCTTGTCAACAGTACACAACTAATGCAATATACACTTCTCTCACTATTCTGTTCACCCTGTGCATCACACCATTTGAGCATGTCCCTGCACCGATAGTGTGGATGACAGGGATGTGGCACAGGCATCATCATATGCACAGGGTGATAATGTTTGCCAGGGGCATAGGATGCACAAGTGGATGACATCATGTGTGTGGGTAAGGGCCGGTGATCTGATTGGACATGTGTGGTCGTTATGCATGTGGGTGTTGCGGTGCCCTACAGATGTTTTTGCTGTGTGCGTGTATGAGTGCACACAGTTCTGCCTTTTGCCAGGCTTACACAGAGGTATTATTGACAGCTCCAGATTGTACAGACCAGGATGTACAGCTCTCTGTGTCCGGCCACGGCCATGTGACCTGTGGCTGCCAGGGATTGCATGGGCACTACCAGGCGGAGGTACAGATTGGCTACTGTCCGATGACACATGTCCACTGGAACCGTGTCCCTGCTGGCAATGTCCAGGGCCATGTCCACATGGCCTGCTGTGTCCTGGTGTGGACAGGGAAGCACCACCTGCACTGCTACTGCTACCGGCACTATGGGAGCGGGCATGTGAGGTGGCTCATTCACGTTGACCTGCACTAGGTGTAGCTGGCCTACGTCCACGTGGCCTATGCCTCACTCCTACCAGATGTTCCAGCACAGACAGCTCACGCTTGCGGATTGCCATGCCACGGTCAAGGATTCCGACCATGCCACCTAATCGCCTGTCCAGAACATCAGTAATATGCTGTTGAGCATTTGCCAATGCCTGGATTTTGTTGTTTAGAGTACGGATAGCAGCCCTCTGAAGCCTCTGCCCTTCTCTGTTCTGCTGTTCAGCACGTGCCTGTGACGCCATTACAGTCTGGAACATGTGTCTGGTGACACCAGCTGCTGCGCTCTGTCCTGCAGGTGCATGTCTGCCAGAGGTACTCCTACGAGCAGCACTGGCCACATGCCTGTGTGGCACATCTGCAGTCATTACACTGACACCATGGTGTGGAGACACACCTTCTGTAGCCACCACATGTTCCTGTTCCAAGCTAACACACGCTGACTGTCCTTCCTCTATGGTCACTGGTGATGGGGTATGTGTTGGCATGAGAACTGTGTGCGGGGAAGAGGGGGACATAGCTGGGATGGCAACCATTGGCACAGATTCAGCCCCTAACAACCCTGCCTGTACCTCATGCATATGTTCATCACTGCTAGTATCTGTGGAGACACTAACATCAGACGGACCGCAGGAGGGTAACACACCTACATCACCTGTGAATGCAAAGAAAGACTCTACATTACAATAGACACACACACACACACACACACACACACACACACACACACACACACAGACACACACACACAGACACACCATGCATGTGATTTGACAGACGGCATGCAGCATGCATGTGATACAGCAGACGGCATGCAGCTCAGACATTAATAGTGGTAGTTAACATACCTCCCTGGATTGCACAGAACAGCAAGCAGGTGTCATATCAGTAGCCATGCAGTTCACACAATCATGGTAGTAAGCATGCATCCCTGTGATACACCATGTGGACCAGCACAGGTTAACAGTACACATGGCTGAAGTGACCTTGACATGTAATCTGCTGACGTGTGCATTGACATGCATATATGTCTGACACAATGGTGTCCTGACACATGTGCAGCGTTGTAATGGGTATCACATTGCAGTGTTGTCTGCATGCCCTACAGATAGAATGCACGTTTAGCAAATGTGCATGAGCATAGAAGGGTAGTGTGAGGCATCTACATTGCTATACAGTGTGAACTACAGACACTGTGTCATTGCATGGCATCATGAGGCATCTATATTGCTATACAGTGTGTACTATGCACACATTGCATAGCCATAACTGCGTGCATACACATGACATAACTGTGGATTGTGACCCACGTTGCTGAGGTGTATACACACCAAACCATCCTGTGTCATGTGACAGGTTACTGGAAAACCTACAGATGACACCCCTGCACAGCTACTACAGAGTCTTAGTTGCCTGGCAATCATGTCCACAAATGGCAGACTTGTCAATACACCATGTCCCACATGACATTGATGTACCACACACACGAGGTGCACGGCTGACGGTGATGTCCTACAGCAGCAAGAGAAGTGTATGGTATCTGTGGCCTGATGTGGTGTCAATGTCTGTGGAAGCTGTACAGGTGACTACTGTCATGCTATGACACAGTCGTGATGTTCAACACATCTTATATGGTCGACTTATGTGACACCTCCACTAGCTGTGCACAGGCTTTTAGGATGTCCAGTGTACCACATCAACTGTATAATTAGTCAACTAAGGCTATAGTTGGACCATGTGTGGACAATGTACAACAGGATGTGTACACATCACATCTACTGTGTGGCTAAATGTCTCTGGCCATCCTCCATGGCCACGTGTGAGCATTGGCCAAATGTTTGTGATGGCCGTCTATCTCACATGTCTGTGTAGTCCCATATGACATACGCCCATAGATGTCAGATATGTCACTGTCCACAGGGCTATGCAGACAACGGGTTGTATGTTTGGTATGTGGGGTATGTATTATGGGATAGTGTGACGATATTGCAGCCAGAACACTACATGTCCTGGACATGTCAGATGGCACATCACAATGTGTGCACCCATTTCAGGGGCATATAACACAATGGTGACTCCTGTGGGCTGCCCATATCCCAGCTCACTTTGTGGTACTGTTTGCGTACCACACATGTGTTGTTCCAATGTATAGTACATATGCCTACATTGAACAACACCTTCACTGTTGTATGCACAGCTGTCCACACATGTAGCAATGACAGATACTGTGGTTTCATGTCAGTGTTTCATTTCGTTTGTATATATTGCACATGGGTAGTCAGTGTGAATGATGGGAGATATGACCTGTATATCGTGACTGGACCATACATCATGTGTACATGTGTTAACTGGCTACATTACGAATAGATATATGCATTAACATGCCTGATACTGATGACAGTCTCACCTACAACAGACTGATGTCTGTGCGGCATGCCAGAGGTACCTGTATAGGGGTGACAGAGCAGTTTGAATATTTTCCGTGACTGTATGACAGCCACAGGGTGCACTCTGCATGTTAACACATTCACCTGTACAATAGCATATAGTATGCACATGTGTGCATACACAGGGTAGCATACTGTAGTATGCAGCATGTGTGTAAACATACCTTGCATATGATGTTACATTACATATTGTACAGTGACACATGCAACTAAATGGGATATAATAGTCATATGTGCAGTAGTGACTTACCAGGCAACTCCAGGCTCATTGGTTAGGAGACACCCACCTCCACGATGGCAGCTAGTGTTTGTGGATGCTGTTCTGATGGTGTCCCCAGGCTGGCCAGTAGCTCCTCAGTGTGTGTGAGTGGGGGCTGGGTTGGTGGCCCACCACCTGTTCCACCTTGTTCCCTGGTGATTGCAGTGGCACTCTGTTTCGCATGTCATATCAAGTCCATGCAGTGTCTGCGCACCTGCTGATAGGTGCGGTTGTGGCCACCCACATCATTAACCCTCTTGCGAAGGTCCTGCCACAGGTCGTCACACTGCTGGGCATGCTGTGGCACATGGCTGAACAACACCTCATAGTTCTCATGGAGGTACGGGATGAGAACATCATCCTCCTGGCAGCTGTACGCTGGAAGGCATGAACGAGGCATTATCTGGAAGACATAATGATGGTGACAGGTCACAGTATCACAGAGATGTACAGAGATACAGCTGCACATACATTTGTATTAAATCTAGTACATCTGCACAGTTATCTTTGCAAATCATCATAACACTGACACGACTGACATGTTTGTGTCACACACATGTAACACCGGTTTTGCATTGGATATCATCACCATATATGTGTGTCACCTCTTTACATTGTTTATACTCCATGTGAATGCTGTCTTGATGTGGGCATGTCTGTTTGCCTGTACTGGTGTTCTTACCAATCAGCACATGCCTGGATGTGTCCACCTTGATGCTGTGTTTATATCACATATCAACACATACACTGCCTTAATGGACATGAGCAGTGACAATGCACACATACGCACAGAACCTTTACATGCATGTGTTTTGCCATATACATCTACACGGCACTGTACAGCAGTTCAACATCCTGCCACGGATCGCCTGTGTTGCACATGTGATACACATGGGACAATGGCTAGCCGGACGTCATTCGCAGGGATGGTTATCAACTATAGCATGTATGGGCAAGGTTTCCTAGCTGTATCCGACAGCCATTTCACCACCGCAATGTGCATCAGTGCCACATTACTGATCCAGACAGTTAATAATGCATCTACCATGCAGTCATCACACCATGTATGACAGAGATGACATGTGCAGCTTTGATGGACAGAGTTGCATGGTATGGCTGGAGTATGTAACATGTATGGCACAGGGATCTGTCCAGCATGTGGTGATCCTTGTAGTAGGACGGTTGCTGTCCATGACGTATGTCTTTCAGATCAGGATATGTACATGTAGCATGTCCAACATCACAGTGTAGCACATGTCTTTATGCAAGGTAGCCAGCATGCTGCATAGTGGAGGTGAGGATTGTGAAGGCTGGTATTGCCCATCCACGCATGGCCAATACCTCTTAAAGGTGATATGTGATCCGATATTGGTCACCCGAGTGCTGAGTATGCCTGTCCAATGATCTCCATGCTCAAGGATGGCACCCTGTCATGACATGGGTGCCTCGTATGACTACCTAATAGGCCTGGAGACGTCACCAACTCAGGGAGGTGAACTGCACAGCACCATCCCTTACACAGTGTCCATAATGTTGACCCTGCCTAGGTGGTAGTTAATGGGTACAGGGTAATTCACCTAGTGGTGACAATGCTATTATCAGCTGTCAGATTGTGCACATATGTCACACACCTCACCCACAAAGCCCATTCTGTATGTTGTCCACAACACTGAGACAGCTATTGCTCCTAGGTCATGGCCCTTTACATCCTTACATACACAGATGCCTCCCATTTGTCTGTGTGGTATGGGCTACAATGAGGGGGGTACAAAACATTAACCCTGTTTTACTGTAGCTGCCACTGGTGTGATATGCACATGTCACTCTGACACCTTTTGTAGTGTTGATTCTGTCAGCAGGCCACTGATAGAACACTCCTGTGACATACGAAGGTACATCTAGTATACTCAGTGTAGCTGGAACATGGTATGGGTGATGATGTCCTATGACCTGTCACAGGTATGCTATGCAGTGTGAAATCATCCGTACTGTCATCTACTTCTGTACTGCTAACATCTACGTTGATAAAGGTTCATAGACTTACAGACCCTACTCAGCAGGGCAATAGTGCAGTGCCTCCAATTATGACTGGCGTCTCCACTTGTGGGTTGCAGTGGGTTGATATTATCCAACACCCTATCTGTATTGTATATTCATGCTCAGCACTTGTTCAGAACTTGTGAGCACTTTATGAGCTGCTAATTACTATAGCACCCATTCCAACTTATTTCTTACAAGTACACTGTCTGTCCTTACATTTCCAGCTTGCTTACAGTAAAACAACTGTTGTACACACGTAACTCACATATCTTGTGAGACATGGTTGAATATACAGGCATGACCAACTGCCACGTACCAGTGCTATTGCCTGTCTATATGATGAATATGGCGAACATGTAGTGATAGAGCAATTGTCTCATGTACACAGTCAATGCTCACCTCCCAACATACGACACTACAGCCTGTGGGAGATGCACATATGTAGCCATGCTGCGGGTAATGTTCTCACCAACCCAGACTGAACCTGACATTCATGTGGGGATGTGTAACATTTGCAACACACCCCCACTCATCACATAGTCTCACAAGATCTCCACCACCACAGGCCACGGGAGTACGACATTTGGATAACCTCTCCATACTCTGTGTAGGCACCAGAGGCAGCTCCCATCACCAAACACAACAACAATTACTTATAGCACACAGACTCATGTGTGCCCATCAAATACAGACGATAGGGTGTTATAACATACCCAACACACCAGTCGTAGGCGACTCTGTAGATGGTCACACTGATGTCCCACTCAGCAGGCTACACAAGGCGATAGTCGCTTACATCTAGCTGTCGGGTAACTGTTTCTGCAACATAACCTATGCACCCATGCCACACCTCACCAGATACAATTTGACAGTCATTCTCCATGTTAGTATGACTGCCCTGAGATGTAACTTCACAGACTACATGTGCAGGGACATGCAATAGCTATCCGGTCTTGTAGCCCAGAAGGTATCGGCCAAGCCCTGGGGAGCATTCTGCATTCATCCAGACTAGATACCACTGTACAACAACTGACTGTTTCACTTCAACAGTTGCCTATGCTTCTGCTGTCATTCCACAGGCATCCAGTATCTGTCCGCTTTGAATGAGATGGTCAACAAAACACGATGTTTTGGCACAGATGACCTGCACCTGTCAGCCCTGGGAGTACAGATAACATGTAAAGCTCTTGCTGCTCCTATACTGCCTGTCTTGCACAGTTTCCAATAACATTCACCACCAGAACGGGAACAGGCAAGCAAAGTATGGGGTCATGTGACTCAATGCTTGACATCATCTCTGATGCACACGGGCAAGGCACTCCTTATAATGAACCACTTCAATATCTCTGCAGTGACTGGGACCTGGCTCTAGGCTCTGCAGAGCACACCTGCACTGACAGGTTATACGCAAACCACACCTTTCAGTCATGTAACCTGGACCGGAACACCCATGGCTGAGGTGTGTCCATATTTCACTATGTTGTACACACCTCCTGGCTGGTTACTTAGCACAATGCATCAGAGGTGATCCACATGCAACTAACTGTGGCCAGAACTGCTATACACATTGTAAGCTGCTTCGGATTCAACAACATACCCCACGGTTACCGGCCCTCATTTCTTGGTGTACTGGACAGTAGGGTACAGACAGGTACTACTGATGTGCGACTGACACTACCCCACACTTAATTGGGATAGCTACTCATGTACCGACACATTAGGCCAATGCTGTCCAGGATTCATAACCTCCACTCGGCTGGATCAACCCATACACACCACCACCAAGACCAACAATATCCTAGACATGGACATTACCAACATGTCACTGGTGTTCCACACCTGTGCTTATCCCCTCATTGGTAGTTTCTGAACATATGCTAATCACCCTTGTTATCCACATCCCAGCACCGCACCCTTCACGGCATACACAGTACAAGATTAGTACAATGCCTACTACAGATGTCTTATGACAGCAGTAGTAAATGTCATGACACCAATGCTGATGGACAATGCACATACAAACACTGAAACATACCCCAGTGCACTTCATTAGCACTTACATAACTGCATGGATCATGCTATTCCAAACAGAGCCATGATGGTTCCCACCAGATAACAGACACCACTCTGGGGGTCCAGTTCCATGGACATAATGTACAACAAAAGGTGGAGGCTGTTGCAAAGTGGAGTACAATCCCATGGGTGGGGTAGCTCACTGGTCAGCCTCAGTAGGGCTCCGTGATCCTTTATCACATCCTCCAAACCTAGCTACATAAACATTACTGTGACACATTCCAGGGTGTACCACAAAGCATTATAGAGGTATGTCAGTAGTCGATGGCAATACCCACATCTGCTCTGACATATGACGGTTACTCAGGAACATTACAGAACCGAGTGATGTTGGCAACATCCTGGCGGATGGATTCAATGCTAACTTTACACCCTCTCACTCCCTACAGGGCCATAATCCATGCAGGAACATTGCGGGGTCCCTGCGGTCACAACTACACAGTTCCAACCTGCACGCTCTAAGGCCTGGAACACAGACTCCATGTGACCATCCAACATCCCAGGCTGTGATTTACACAAACCTCAAAACGACATGTCTCCCCACTTGGCCACCAGATTCACTAATAGCCTTGTATCAGACATTGTGGCCCCTGAATGGTGCACAGCAACAGTTATCACAGTCCACACAGGTGGCGCCACAATGAACCAGAGGGACTATTGCCCTATACGCCTAACTGGACTGTTCTTTAAGGCTGTGGGGCACATCATCATGGAAGTCATTCACAGATACATTGGTGGGCTCCAGACCTTTGATGCCACCCAGGTTGGACTTGTTAGGGCCAGACCATGGCTCCTACACCTGGTGGACTCCTTTGATACAGTTACCAGGGTAATTGATGATGGTAAGGGGGTCCACACAGCCTACATTGTCCTCTCATTGGCTTTTAGCACCGTTCTTCATTCTGGTATTAACAACATACATATCCACCTGCACATCGACCTCTATGTCTCAGGATGTTATGCAAAGTGGCTCACGGACAGGACCCACACAATGAGGGTAGCATACCATAGTACCTACTGTATTGCAGTTACACTTGGCATACCACAGTCCTCAATCATAGGGCCACTCATGTTCGGTATATGCTTCCATGAGGTACAGGCTAGCACAGAGGGACTTTCCCTGACTAGGTTTCCAGACAACTGCATACAAGGCACCATGATTGATCCACCAGCTGATACAGACTCCCTCCATAAGGGTGTCACTGTGACGGATACCTGATGTCGATAACATGGCCTCAAGCTGCATGACACATGGTGCATGAACATCCCCTTTGGATTACACCAATTACCCACTGACTATCACATAGGTGGTAGTCCCCTACATACATGTGACATTATATAGGATCTTAGTACACATGTATATAGCACCCACTCCTTTGATAACCATATTGCCAATGTGGCGTGGGTATCCTTCTACGTGGCCACCCTTATCTGTACTGGGTTTGTAGCTGGGACAAAGGCACCCATTGTACCTCTAAACTCCTGACGTATACACACATTCAAGGGTACAACACCCCATTTAGGGTGTACCTTACAGAACAGCAACGGCTTTACATACCACAACATTAACACACCATGAGGATTATTGAGCTCCGAAGGTTGATGTATGTGGCAGAACTACGGACACCACAACTGTACACATTTGCATACTGCATACTCAGGGGTGCCCTCTGCTGAACATACAGGGCCCATGTCCACAACAATATTCATGGATATATTCCACATAAGCGGCATAAGCAAAAGCCATTGAGAGCAACATGCTCATGGATATGTGCACAAACGCAATGATGAGTAGGATGTTCTTGAGGGTTACATTCCCAAACCAGACACTCACCATGCTTTGGAACATGATTCCTATGTACATCATGCAGGGACACTCAGTAACACTGTTTATGAGATACCTCACTTGGTGGATGGGAGACACACATGTACACTAGGGATCACTGCAGTGACTGTACTGTGCAGAGGTGCAGGTAACACATGGCTCTGCTGTTCACAGACAGGACACTACCCTAGAGAGGTGCTGCCAGTGTAAACACTGTAGTTGGGCTTACACATAGACTTGCCAGACAGCATAGTACCTCACTATGAACCTGTGAAGCTATTACATGTCCTTTGTGCATGGTTAACTGAGTAGCTCTTCCATTTCGATTAGCTATCATGCTGTTACAGTGTCCCGTGACTATGAGACATATGTATCCTGTTATTGTGTATTGTACATGCCAATAGACGATACCTTTTGTTTGCATGATATAACTGTTATGCTGTGGAGAATATCTGACATATCTACCTACAATATTGTACATTACACATATTTTACATATTATCCCATAATGCAAAGCATATTTGCACAGCAAGACCACCTTAGGCATGTTATTGTTGTTATATGCCCATACACATGCCTACTGTGACAGTTATATCAACATATACTATCCTCTGCTATGGCACATACTTGTTGGACATACCCTACCACTGATGGCGGGTGGTTTGGAATTGTTCTGTTTAAAGCTCTCATGTAGCATCCCTTGTGGTGTCTGTGATGTTTACCTTGTGGCCCACTGCAGGACACACAATTTCTATAAGCGTTACTATGCTCAGCAAGACATCACTACATAATACCTTTTCCCACTTTATACATTGCGGACACTTTTAATTAATACAAAACAGGCTATACATACACTAACATACTGAGTGTTCTACTTTCGTACATATCTCTCTTACACCTTTACTGTTTAAATGGTTCTTTGGTATGAACATACAGTTTGAATGTCTGGCAAGTCATCCTTATATACATCGATACCTGTAACATGTGGTTTCCTGCCGCCAATTGGTGTTCCTGAGTAGATTATTACATATACATCAGCTGTGCAGCTACTCCATTCACCAATTATGCAGCAACAGTGGGGTATAATTGAATTCTCCACTTGGGAGTGGCCCTTTTGCCCTACCTTTGGGAAGACAGCCTGTATGTGTTTTGTTGAGTGGAATTGCAACTGCTATTTGTAGAGACATGGATATTTTGGATTCATGTCCCCCGTGGATTGTGTGTGATGGCTAGAGTATGTGGTTCTACATGTGAGTGTACCTGTCATCTCAACCGTCTGATAAGGGACTATTGCAAACAAAACCTGTAACATCGCCGTCTGTTCCCTTATACAACAGCTCCGATTTCACATGGCGCCTTTACAAATGTGTTTCTCACAAGGTATGTTAATGCTTCTGCAGATGTAATTGAGTGAGTGGATGTTTGTGATGTTATTACAGTCTGTATTGCTATTGTTTCGTGTGTGGGAGATGTAGGTGGGTGTACATGGCATATACAGGTTTGTGGGGACTGCATTTCTACTTATTCCATATATGTGTGTGGGCTCCTCCCCTAATTGAAGACCTATCAGTTAGTAGACTGAAACTATTTTTGTTACAGGCTTATACATAGGGCCATTGTTAATTGGTTTCTATATAGTATGCAGGTGAGGTTGATACTTCCATACCTCCGGAAATACAGCGATATGTAAAGGAATGTTACTAAATGACAGCTGTCCTGTATATTTCTGTCACAGATATTTGCACTCATTGCAGTTGTGTTGGTGACTGAACCTCTTTGGCATGGGTTGCCACCTTTTCAAATGGCCATAGTGGGACATTTGCAGGACACACATCGGTGTTTGCAGGCTGACACATATCCATGGTCAGTACACAGGATAGCACATACTTTTATCCTGAATACATACTTATTCTTGTAGCACTTTAGCTACTTATCATGTTTCATGTAACATTTATGTTTTTTTGATACAGGCATAACTATTTAATGCAACTATTACATAATATATGGGACATAATTATGCCCTACAATCTTGGACATTTGCCCTTTTTAATATTTTTTGTCAGGACACAACTGCCCAGGGAGGGGCTGTCCCTCTTAAAGTGGGACAGGTGGTAACCGTATGCCTAAGGCCAGTTATAACCACACCTACCGTAATAATCTACCTCCGAGTTAGCACTAACAGACACACGATGCAAACACACACACACACACACACACATTACAGTCCCACGGAAACACACACGGTACCCTCAACACACACATACACAGACTACGGCAATCACAAACACAGTTGAACACAGTACCTACGTGGACCGCAACACCGGCAGTGATAACTAAATGTCCCTTAATATTGTGATAATATTATACGCGGTTCTAGTGTTCTGGTACTGTGTTCTTTCAGTCTTTCAGCCTCGTGATTACGTGTGTCGGTATGTGACACATTCCATAGTTGGCAGTATCCTATTTATTTGTACCTCCATGGTTGTGTACATGTCGTTGACCTATCTACATATTTGCAGATATAGGCAAATCTGTATATAACAACATATATCTCTCTATCACCCTTTCTATCTCTATTATGTATATGTATCTATATATATCTATATATCTATAAATATATATATATATATATATATATATATATATATATATATATATATATATATATATAACAGAGAGAGTGACTGGCAGAATATACCTTTCATTGTATACATGGTGTATACTGTTATCTGGACTCCGCACATTTGTGTTTTAACCTGTCACATTACACACCTGCCACTGGTACATCTTGGGTAGCTTAGTGTTAGGTGATTGTGTACATGATTGTGTGTTCTACTCCTGGTAGTGGTCATTTTACCCATTCAGAGCAGGCACTATTAGTACAGGGGTGAATAATGCTGGTTTCACCTGTTCTGGACATCATTGACCATGATCTGCACAATATTCAGAGAAGCTTAGCCCTGTTTTGTGCATATCCGTAATAGTCATATTTAAACGATGCTTACCAGCACTGGGCAATGCATATTCCCACTAACATGTGCTAAACATGTTCTGATGACCTGCATCCAACATGCATTATTCATGCCTTCGGGATTACATTACATCCCTTGCAGGATGTGGGACTGGGAACATGCACGACAGTCACTGCATTAACCACTTGGGCATCTGGGATTTGTACACGTGTTATGGCGTTTTGTATGTGGACTGTACTACGGCTGTTACTCCATATTGTGATCAAATGGGTAACTCAGTTAGTTTACATATGGATGAGACCTATTAATGGTATGTCCAAGTGATGTTTAATGGATGTGCTGTAGCATTGGGTATGCATGTCACAGTGAGCCACACACAATAATGTGCTACACCTTCACACAACCGTAGGTGGAGCATGCTGGGGTGACAGATACCTGTCATGGGTACACCCCATGCTTTGCCACTACATCCATGATTACATTATATGGAGCCCCTCATTAACGCACCAGGGAATCTATGCAGAGTGTGTGGGGAACAGTGATTACACACATGGATCCCGCAATTGGCTGTGCTCCACTGAGCGACAGTTGGTTACTCAATGTGGTGGTGACAGCAGACACTGTTTGCCTCGATTGATGAATGGCCGCTGACAATCGGGCATGTACCTACCAATGTACCTAGGAACCTATACACACAGTACCAACATATGCTGATAGGTGCGTGTACTGTTCAGGTGTTGACATTCCTTGTTCCAATAGCTGTTGTGTGTAAAATGGTTGAGGGCTGCCTATGTAGGATTCACACAGTTGGCCACCTATACATTACAATTTACAGGTGGTGGTGTGTGTGTGCCATCCATTTTACTGTGTGTGCAGGTGGAGAGGTGTGTCAGTCCATAGGGGCCTATACTGTCAGAGTATGTGCTATACATTCCCTCTTTGCCAAGGCATAGGCATATTGGGCATGCCTCCATCTGCCTACTGGGGCTGGCACAGGGTGTTCGTGGTCTGAATCCATCTGTCCCTTTGATGGCCTTGGCAATTGGGGTGGGCTGTGAGGGCCTTCACCACTTTGTCCCTGCTGCAGCTGTTTCCGCAGGATCATATTATGTAGCATGGCACATACTATGAGGATGTGGGCACATGTGCCTGGAGAGTACTGCAAGGCTCCACCAGATATGTCCAAGCAACGGAACCGTGATTTCAGCATCCCGAACACACACTCTATGATGATTCTGGTTTGTGCATGTGCCTCATTAAGGCATTCTTGCATGGGTGTGTGTGCATTTCTGATGGGAGTCATCATCCACGGCTCCAGTGCATAGCTAGCATCCCCCACAAGGTGGCCATGTGGGATGTCCCCCCTGACTGTGAGGCATGCCAGATGTGGGAGTCATGGTAGCTCCCAGGGCTGCCAGTACACATTTCCATGATAATGCCCTGGGCATTGCACATGACCTGGCAGTTGATGGAGTGGTATCCCTTGCGGTTTATGTAGCACCTACCATGCTCACCGGGTGGTGACTTGATATGTATGTGCATGCAGTCTATCACACCCAGTACCTCCGGGTAATGTGCCACATGGTGGAAGAGACGCATATTGCTGGCCAACTCCTCCTGAGTTCGGGGAAGTATATATGCTCATTGGCATGTGGTAACATGGCATCCAGGAACTGGTGTAGTACCCTGGATGCTGATGCCTGTGAGATCCCCATTATATCTCCAGTTGGCCTTTGAAAAGTACCTGTGGCTAGTATTTGCAAGCTTACACATACCTTCGTGTGCACTGGGATGGGTTCCCCTCTGTTGCTTCTGGATCTCAGGCGTGGCCGGCACAGCTCAACTATTTGCTGTAAGATGTCCCTGTCCACCCTGTAATGCTCTACTATCTCCAGATCATGTAACCCCTGGTAGGTTACCCTTGGTCTGAACACTCTTCTCCTCCTCTGGGGCCTGCGGTGGTTGTCAGCATCATCCTCCACAACACCGTCAGTCTCTAACATATGGTGATGAATCACAGCTATGGCAGCTCCCAACATGTACATTGTAAAAGTTCACCGTATGTTTACACCTATGGTGCAGTGTTTGGGAATACACAGGTGCGTGTGGGGTGCTTTCACGCTTTATACTATTGTGCTGTGAACACCGATGATGTCATAGGGTGTGCATGTACGATCGTAGCTACAGGGTATCTTATGTGTTTTACGACAGGAACTACTATTGTGGTGCCTTTGGTGTTGAATTACATTTGGCTGCCGTGGATTTCCTCTTGCCCTTCCCTTTACATTTCTTCACGTTTCACCTCCCATTTTCTGGCATGCATGCAGCAGCCTGCTTTCATTTGTACTTTCCTACACCTGGCTTATCTTGCGTAATGTGTTCTATGGCCGGTCTTCTGCAGGTTTGCTTTGCTCTGCTATGACAGTTGTCTTTCCTTTGCAATCCGACACCTCCCCTATCCTGTTTTGCATGTTTCTGCGAGCAGACTTGTCAGCTGCCGTCGATTGCCCGCTGTGAGATAATAGGTGTTAATTGCTCAGTTGTACTCCAATTACCATGCTGTGGCATTTCCTTATTTTCTTCCCCTGACCTTCCTGTTTGAGCTATGGTGCATGGCGCGTGCGTCCACTTACCGGGTTTTGGGCATGTTTTCCTCCCCGTACACATGCGCTTTTGGGCACCATATGTGCTCTCAGCTAAACAATGCTATACCTACCTCCCCACCCCTATCCTGCGGCTTTGCTTAGCAATGGCCAGGCCAGATTTGCATTGTTCCAATGTGCTTACAGCTACGGTGGCACACCCCACTGCTGATGTCATGTATACCTCTAAGCCACTCCTCAGTGTTGTAGTGCTGCGCCGTATGGTACATCCTTAGTCCGGTGGGACGTTTGCGATTCACTGTTGCCTGCCTCATTTTCATGGCATTGACTACTAATTCCTAGTTACCACGCCGAACACTGTCACAGACCCTTAGCAACCCTTGCAGCTTGGTTGTGGTGTACTACGCATACCATTGAGTATTATGGTGAAATCATGATTTGTATTACATTGCGATTTTAAGACATTTGTATATATTTTCTTTGTGTTCTCGTTTGCACACACATGCCCTGCGGTTGTACTTTGCGTTAACTGTGGACTTGACATTAAATGTTGTTTTTTTAGGTGTTGTGCATCTTTTCTTATGCCATTGGCTGTATATTTAGCCACTGGCATATGTTAACTTTGTAATACATGAGTCTGGTCCACTTTCATAGCTCCAATGTTCTGTTTGGAAAAATGCAAACTGTGTTTTTTGGTTTACATTTCTGTGGGCTTACGCTACACCTGCACCACTTCATGAATCACTATGTACCTTCATTTTCATGGTGCGGCACTGCACATGGGATGATTAGCATACCTAAGCCGAGGGCTGTGCAGATCTGGCACATGCCAGTAGTGCACGTGGAATTGGATCATACCTGATTCACTCGGTGGCCATGTTTGGTGTTATACCGCCTACGCTACACCTGCGCCTGGTGCAAGCTTCATGAATCCCGGGGATAGTAAATGCTTGCCGATTCTAATTATGGTGGCTGCCAAGAAATTAATTACTAAAAAATGGAAATCAAAGTCTAGACCAACTTTATTAGAAGCAGTGAATATAGTAACATAGATAAAACAACTGGAATTTGGATCTTTAGAAAAGGAAAGGAGCAAACTGCTTAGGAAAAAATGGGAATTGTGGGAACAATATATACACAGAAGGAATGAGGTTTAAGAGGCAGGATTTGAATGAGACATATAATGCTTAACTGACAATGACTGGACACATATTTTAAGTGATGCATAATGTTTGCAACTACAGTTGTTTCAATGGTGTCTGTGATGTGTAATGTTTGCAAATAAAGTGGTGGCATTTTGTTTGTTTTTAGTTTATAAAATGTAAGATCGCCTATGTCATATGTGATACTTTAATAAAGATGTTTGTTGGAAAAAAAAGTAATTCACAAGTGAGTTGCTTTCGGTCACTCACAATAGAAGCAGAAACAATCTTTTTTTTTCTGCTGCAAATCCAAAATATGATGAGTGAGTAAGATATACTGCCACCAGTGCCAACATGTCCTGGTAAACTTTAAGTGTATTCTGAGATAATCACTTGGAGCTATAGAAAACCCATAATGCAAGCCCAGGGAAAGTGGATCCATTGGCAAACTCAGTAAAAAGAACTACAATGTATGCAGTTCTGACATAAAGCAGGAAGTCTGGTATGTTTAACAAATATGATAAAAAATCGATACATCTTTGGCTGTCAAGGGTCTTGTCCACATAAATGCTTACCTGACTACCATATAAGGCTAGCTGCAGAAGACAGCTGACCTGTATCCAACACTAAGGGAAACTTTTTGCCAAGTTGAATTCCATGACAAATAAATTTGGCAGATATATAGATAAATGTTATTATTCTGCCATAGATGCATTCTTCAAGGCAGGTGCCTCCATAGTTGCCATCAAATTCCATTCCAGTTTCAAGCCACAAGTCTACCCTAAGGATATGGTTTTCTCCTTTGATGTCTTTGTGTATTTAGAAAGAGCATAGAACTTTTTTTCAGTCCTGAAAAAAAAAAAACATGACCTAGTAAAAGTTTTCCAGACACTAATTGAGAACATATAGTAGGAATTTTCTTTCTACTAAAAATATTTCCAGGAAAATGAAATGGAAGATTCACAAAAACAGTTCACAGACACATAAAGAGTGCTATTTAAACACAAAATACAGTTTTGCAACATTCTTCTTGACCCTTACCTCCCTTTCATATTCTATACACTTCAAATAGATTAACCACATATATTTTTTTGATTTGTCAAATGATTGAAAGGTATGGGTAAAAGACAAATGGATATGGTAGGTAGCCTCACAGGAATGGGCCAGAGCACAGATTTCGATCTCTCCTATGTTTGACAAGCCAGAAACAGCACAGAGTTGCATTAGTTGGCATGGGAACAGAGCTAGAAACAGATTAGAGCATATTCTAGAGTTTCAGACACTGACATGGTTATACTCACTATTTATTCTGTACAAACACACCTCCCTGAGGATAATATTGGATTCAACAGCTGTGATTAACTTTGTGAATGTGCAACATTTTGCAAAGACAGTAATCTCTTTCTTACTTTCACTGAATTCTCCCAGAACATGAATGGTGGGAGTTGTGGCTAGCCAGTGCTCAAAATGGTAGTTTCACTGTTACCCCTGCAGGATGGATAACTTAACTTTTTGTTTTGGATTTTGTAATTGGTTCTGACTAATGTGGGGTCATTGGCAGTGAGTAATGGAATACGGATTCCCACTGCTTACTCAGTTTAAGGACGTGGATTAGGAGGAAAAGTTGGACATTCTTTTTGAAAAGCTGTCCAACCTTGTGGTTGACACAGTGGCCTTTTACCACAGTATCTCACATGAAATAAATTGGCATGACCCTGGATAATCAAGTTGGATGCTGTGAGGAAAATATTGCTTAGCAAATTAACTTAAGGCATACCTTGGAGGAAAATATTAAAGTACTAGAATAGCAAGCGGGGCAGCTCTGTGGTAAAGTGGACCAATTTTGAGAACAGATTGCAGAGACAGAATGTTCAAATCCCTGGAATTCATGACACTGTCCTAGCTGAAGAAGTCATAGACTGGGTAGCACTCTGATTAAGTCCAAAACTAATATACCTGATGGTTTATTACTAGCAATTGCTAAGATTCATAGGGTAAGAAGGCATCCTGCAAATGTCTCCAGAGACAGGTTCTGATGTCCTTAGTGTCATACTCCACTAAATACCGGCTGATTAATTATACCAAGAGACATAGAGGCATCTCATGGCATAATACATAGAATAAATTTATGAAATTTATGAAAGATTTTTCACCCCTGTTGTATAGGAAATATAAGACTTAGGAACCTATTAAAAGGCAATTTCCACTGAATTACTTTTTTTTATTGGGCATAGTATTTCATGCTAAGTTGTCAGTCTTGACTGTAGGGAAAACATGAAGATTTGACAACAGAATCAAGCCCTGGGACTTCTTATGAGCATTGTGTCAAACATAGGAAGAATGTTCATGATGAGGGGACTGGAGAACATTATTTCTATTAAAGAAATAAATGGGAGTTTTCAAAAGGTGAAATAAGGTACAGAAAGCCCAGCAGTCTGCTGAGTCCAGTTAAGAAGCACAGGATGAAAGTGGATGATTTAGTCCTTTCAAGTACACTTACTTTCATTAATAAAGCTGGAATGGTGACACCAGCAAGAGACCATTCTAATTCCCAAACTAATGTTAATTTGATTCGTATTGTTAATAATGGGGCAGTGCTGCCAGAGAATACCCTCAGATATGTGGCTAAATTTTCAAGTCAGGAGGCTATTCCTAATGAAAAAAGGTACCAATGCTATGAGCATAGAGAAATGGAGAACGAGCAAGAATATGAATAATTTTGTAAAAAATAAGGCCTAGTCAGATCAGATAAAAAAAAAACAGTGCAGCGTTAGTTGGACTTGCTGGTTAAAGAAAACAAAAAGGATTTCAGTAAGAGATATTGAAGCACTACCATTGCTCACAGTGTTAACTACTTCACACTAAAATGTGCTACTTGAATCATGTCAGCTCTGCTCACTACTTATCTTATCTCTTTTGACATCTGATGGCATTTGCATTATGATCTTAATGGAATATAGTTATAATATATGTATTGTCATGTTAATACATAGAACAGTAAACATAAATCAGGCATCCACTAGTAGCCAGTCACTTTGTTTATATGTTGCTTTTATTTTTCAGAACTCATTGCAGCTGATGAAAATGGGTTAGTTTTGAAATTAAGAAACTACTCTACGTAAGTGTATTTCTTTTTTTTTTTTTTTTTTTTTTTTGTAATATTGATGTCTTGTCAGTTAGAATATTGGCAAGATACTGGCAGACAAGGATTTTATATATAACTAGATGACAATGAAGAAAACTGTGTGGCTTTAATACTTGTAAGGGGAGATCAGTTTTAGGAGAAATCAGTATTGAGATTAAGGCTGGAGATAGCTCTATTTATTTTTTTAGGTATTAGGATAATATGCAAATAAATGAGTCAACATAAGTAGGGTACAGAGTATCTGAGGAAACAGGTGGGCTAACACAGACAGAATATTTATAAATAAGTAGATGAGATCATAGAAAGGCATCTAGAAGTAAACCACCTTGTCATTAACCCTTAATAGTGAACCCTTAGCATAGTCTTTCGTTTTGGCTTTGGCCCTTGCTTGGGCTGGTGAGAATGAATTCAAAGTGAGAGTGGGAGGGAAGATGAATGACATGTGAGGCAGGGGGCATGGTTGAGGGGATGAGGACACTCACACAAACCAAGACACCACAAACAATGGAAGTTATACAAATACTAACTTGGAATATTGGAGGCTTGCCAAACTCACTAAAAAGGAAATGGATGCAGCAAAGATTAAAGAGAGCTAACAGATACTGTTGTTGAAGGAAACCAAACTGAAGGACAGGGACACTCATAAGTTAAATGATAAATGCTTTCCAATTTGCTTTACTGATCATGTAACTGGTGGAGAAAAAAGGAAATGGCAATTTTTTTTCATACTTAGTTAAGGACCACAACTGAAAAAATAACCAGTAGTAACTGGGGCAGATGGATTATTTGGATGGGGGGGTGGTTGGAGAGGTGAAAGTAGCTATTGCAAATGTGTATACACCTAACAAAGACAATCCTGTTCTTTTTAGAATTTTTTTTTTCTTACATGGAAATTAAAGTACAAAAGAATATATTAAAGTAATAGGCGGACATTTTAGCATTATTCTGAATTCAAGCCAGGACAGATTATTTGGAAGGAGGAAAATACATGCTAGGGATCTATGAGAATTAAGGGCTAGACTTGAAGAGCTGACTCTGATTATGGTGCGAAGCACACAGGTTGGAACAAGAGTGTAGCTTCAGCAGAAAGGTGAGTATACCAGGTAATAGACTGGAATATTTCTTTGTGTCATTTGGAACTAGGAATATTGTTGAAGAAATAGATATATACAGGAACTCTATATATTGCATCATTCCTCCTTAGTTTTGAAAGTAAAAGTTAAGTGTGAATTAAGTACTCAGCAACCCTGAGAAAAGACTTCTTATAAATGGAAATCATTGTATAAAAGGTGACGTCTTGGAAATTTGGTAAATTTTACCAAACTGGATAATATCTCTGGAAGGGAAATAGTAGAGTCTACATGGTGGGATGGAGTGAAGGAGGCTTTCCTTGCCAAACATCTAGCAGGGAAAGGAAATGGGAGAAGGCAAACTTCAGACTGGGAATAAAAACTTGAAAAATGCTTGAAGATGTGAAAGAGAGACATCATGATACTTCTAACTGATCAAGACAGGATGTTGCAGGAAACCAGTAAAATTACATTTCAGTTAGAGAGTGTAACAACACTACAGGGAGAAGCAGAGTATATTAACAGGAGACACTTTTGCCAGCTCAACAGCGAGAAAGCGACCTCCCTGAAGTCTATTGCTTGGTTTGTTAATGAAAAGAAGAAGAATCAAAATATCTCCAGTGTTTTTGAGGTGACAGCAGACCTAGTGTCATGGGTAAAATTAGAGTAACCTTTTAAGAGTATTATCAAAACTTATATCAGAAATGACTGAGGAGCAGAAAGCACTCACATCTAAATGGTTTTGATATGAAGCTATATAAATGGGGAGTGGAACATATATATGAGGCTTTGACCTACATATTCAACAAGAGTGGGGATGCAGGACAAGTTCCACCATCTATGTCATATGCAAGATTAGTTATGATTCCCAAACATACTGAAAACTTAAAAACCCCATTGGATTACTGGCCATTATCACTGGTAAAGGAGGATGTTAAGATGATGGCTAAGATTCTAGCAATGAGACTTGATAATAATCTGCACAATCTTATTGAGAACGGTCAAAATGGAATTGTCAAGACTAGGTAAGGGACAGATAACTGGTGGTTACATGCCTGTTTTATATATGAGCAACAGATACATACATGCATACAAATATGTCAAGCATGGGGATTAAAGCCTTCTAGCTTTCCGATATACCAAAACACTTGTTCTCATAATGCGTCCAGGCTGTTTTTAAAAATATCTAAACTAGTACTTGTGTTAATGTAATTTGGTAGTCTGTTCCATGCATCAGCTGCTCTGTCAGAGAACCAATTAGTTCACTTCTTATTCCTATAGAATCTTCTACATAGGTTGTCTGATGATTCTCTAGTGCATTTTGATAACCCCAAACATTCCCAGAGGTAGTTGGCTCTAAATGCTTTATATATTTGAATAAGATCTCCTCTTAGATATCTGTATGAGACACTGTATAAGTTCAGATATTTTAAGCTTTCATAATAACTTACATTTTCACATCTGTGGATGCCCTTGGCATATTTCAGCTCTACTCTTTCAGGTTTACTCATGCTAGTTTTCTTATAGGGTTTCCATATTGTTATTCCATACTGAAGTTTGGGTCATATGCCAATAACAAACAATGGCGTCATCATTTTTGATGTCCTAAACTTTATAAATCTTTTTATCAACCTATAGTTCTATAACTAGCATTAACCAATTGGTTGACAATATTAGAAAAACTCATAGCTGGATCTACCCATATACCCAGGGCCTTAAATGAATCTACAATTTCAATCACTGTGTGTTGTATTAAATATTCACCTTTCGTTTTATGTCTCCCAAATCTCATATGCTTAGTTTTTGATATAGTTATCAGTATCTCATTCTCCTGTGCCCAAATGGTCAATTTAGTCAGTTTATTTTGCAGACATGCCTTATCTGTAACACATGTAATCAGTTTACCCAATTTCAGGTTATTTGCATATAGATTATAGAAAACTTCAGATGAAAAAGTTAGGTCTGAAAGATGCAATCTAAACAAGTAAGGGCATAGGACAGAGCCCTGTGGGACACGCTGACTGTAACCAAGGAATTCACCTGCCCAGTTGCTGTATGATACTTGCTATGTCCTATTTGTAAGCCATGCAGTTAGACATCTTATTAAAAGTACATCAATACCTTCTTGTTCTAATTTATTGATCAGTGTTTTGTGTATGACCCTGCCAAATACTGAAGTTAAATCTATATAAATTACATCACAGAACAAGTTTTGATTCATAGCTGTTATTATATTGCTATAGAACATCATGTTGCAGGTGGTAATAGATCTATTTTCAACTTATGCCTACTGATATATGGTTTCAAGTCCCAACCTATCCAATTCTGACAATAGTTTATCCAATATTACCTCCTCTACTATTTTTTCCACAACATGAAAGTTGACTTAAGGGTCTATATGACTCTGGGTTTATTCTGCTCCTCTTTTCCTTAAAGACAGGTTTAATAAGCGCATGTCTCCAATCTTGAGGAATCTCCCCGTATTTATATGATCTAGTGAATAACAGATATAATGGTACCATAAGTTCTTGCTGAAGTGTTCTTAGGTCATTGTTACTAATTCTGTCTACTCCCTGTGCTTTGTTTGTATTTGGTTTGCACAGTTCTTTTTCAATATTATCTAACTTGATTCCAGTATCTGAAGTTACCTGGATGCCACTAAGACAACTTATCTCCCCTTTTCTGGAGCCAAACTGTTTTGCATAAGATTTTGTAGATATATCTATAATCTGCTGTGTCTGAGAATAAATTTTAGAATCTGCAGACAGTTTATCAATTTGTATGGCTTTATTCCTTCCAGATTTTATGTATCTATAAAAAGGTTTCCTATTATGCTCAATATGATGATATAAATTTTCTTCAAATTTTTCTTGATCTTGTTTCATACTATACTTAATCTGTTTATCCAGCTTGTTTATTTCAGTTTTCAAAGTTGCAGTTCGACCTATCTTTTATTTCTTATGTTTTTGTCTCTCACCTTAATCAGATATCTTGTTCTTATGGAAATATATCCCCCTGATGTTGTATGCCAGGATCCTCATGTTAAACATTTTTTTTGATTTTTTGACTCAAACAATTTCTCTTTCAAAACTTTCCACATTCCATCTTCAGTTTTTCCACTAAACACCTCACTCCAGTTAGTTTTACATAATGACTATTTTGCTTCCATATAATCTGTATTTAACCTTCTGTGCATTGGTTTAGATTTCAGTTTGGCAGACTTAGCTAGAAACAAATTAGCCTTTATAATCCCATGATCACTGCACATCAAGGGTGGTAAAACTTGACTTGAAGTAACAGTAATTTCTTTAGGAACACATACAATGTCTAGTATGTTCCATCCACGGTAGTTTTTTTTTTTACAAACTGAAGCAATTGTTGCTCCTGAATATACATTGTGAATAATTTCCTTACTTATGTTGTTGAATCAATATTATTCCAGTCTGATTTTGGTAAATTTAAGTATCCATCTAATATTATTCTTCCCTCCTGTGTTTCATGCAAGAAATATATGAATTCATCTAGGTCATCTGCACTTGACTTTGGTAGTCTATACACTGCAACAATTGTTATATGCTCAAGGATTGTCTTTATTGTCACAGTTACACTGTCTATAGTATTGGTGTTATCATTGAACATGTAATAATCACAAGTCTCATAACTATCTTTAATCCGTATCATAACACCTCCACCTGATTTTGTTATAATGTCTGTTATAGTAAAAACATGTGTATCCTGACAGAACTGGTTTCCAGTCATTGTTCTTTAACCATGTTTTAGAAACGATAATAACATCAATCTTGTGGGAACATAGTAAATTTTACAATAAAAAATATTATTAATGCTCCTAGCATTAACAACCATTAGAATTGCATCAACGGTTGCTATCTGTGAACTGTTACATTTCTGACCTGCCAAAAATCCTCCCTAGTGTTTGTCAAATATTGCAAAATATCTGCTGTAAAATTTCTCTTCCCTGATCTTGACAAATGCACACCATCCTGTCTGAACACGTGTGCCCAAAACTAGGCTTGGATACTTTACGCATTTCCATTTTTTAAAACAGGACATTTTTCCATGTAGGTATTTACCCAAAAATCTTCATTTGTGGTGACCTGACTATCCTTTCCATAGCTGATTTATGAAAAATACGTCCTAACACTAGTACAATATACTATCTAATAGGGATGTCAGTTCCCTACTAAAAGTCAGAAAATCCCTGCAGATGAGATCACTTATACCAACATGAATAAAAACAGATCCATACTTCCTTACATTAAGGCATTCCAAGGCTTGTCTCACATCTTCTATTTTTGCTCCTGACAAGCATAACACTATTCAATGTTCATTTTATTCTCTGCAAATATAAATGTCATTTCCTCTAATAATTGAATCTCCAATTATAAGAACGTCTTTGCTGACCAGCTGTGGAGAATCGTCAACTTCTAATACAGTAATATCTGCTCTATTAATTGTTACAAAGGATTGATCTTCATCACCATTAGTCTTATTAATTCCACCATTTTCTTTGTGAATTAAATTCTCATCCAGCTGGTAATGTAAATCCACAACTTGAGCCATGTAGTCAACATCTGTCTTTCTCTTCTTTTTTTCTTACAGTAATATTCTTCAATACTTCAGTGTTCAATTTTGATTTCTTCCTTTTCACCTTCCCCTTCCCCCTTTTTTCTCCTTTCTGTTTTGGAAAAAAATGATGCCTTTTTCTGTAGACCAAAGGTTTTCTGATAGAAAAATATTATCATTCCCTGTAACCTGTGTGTTACATAACAAAGCAGTGTCATTTTAAGTATGTATTCTCTTTACTTTACAGACATTAATTGGTTTCTTTTTCTTCCTTGTTATTTGTTGTGAACTTCTTCCTTTCTTTCTTTTTTGTTTCCTTCTAAACAATCCAGATCCTCAGATTGATGAATACTTGCATTCAGAATTACAACATTGTCAGGGGTACTGTCTTGTTTCATAAGAGTTGAATGATCTTTATAGACAATAGATGCATCATTTCCTAAATGTGTTCTGTTTGTTTTTTGCCTAACATTATTTATCTAACCAGTCTAGTCATTAATATATAAGACAACAGTTCTCTAAGCCATGCCAATTGCACAAGTGCAATCATCATCATTAAGTCTAGATTTACTTCTAATAATGGTAAAAAATCATCTAACTTTTGACAAGAGGAATACAGATCACCAGTGTTATCATCTGTTACCTTTAATTATGCATAACATTTATCATACTGTACAAGGTATTTGTGCATTAGCAAATGTATTTATTTATTTGTTGCATTTGTCATCAGGTCATTAATTGCATACTCATTTAAGGAATCCATATTCAGCTTCAAATGAATAAAATATTGTAAAAGAAAAGTGTGATGTCCCTGCACTTGCCCAGTAATCAAGGAGCTTCAATTCTCACCACTAGCACCAGTGAGGGACATACACATTGGGAGGAATGACAAGTACACACACAGTAAAGTACAATTTCCCTTAAGAGCACACAGAGATCACAGTCAGTCTAGGGCTAGTTTCTCCCTCTCTCTCTAGATCCCCAATAAGACTCCCTACTGGCACATTTAGAGGGTTAAGATGTTAGCCGAGCGGTCAAGCCAAAACCTCCAGCACCCTCTCTGTCCAACCAATGCTTTGTGTAGCTGCCCAAGTAGCTGACACACACAGTTTGAGATATGATTTATATTCAAACACACACACACACACACACACACACACACACACACACACACACACACACACACACACACACACACACACACACTCACACACTCCTGGGAAAGGCTGGTACAGGTTCACTAGCTATGCCCCCTTCTGCGCAGACTAACAGGTAGTTATCACTGCCACCAGCCAGCTCTTTATCAGCTACTGTAATGCCCTTCCCAAAGGGTGACCAGTCCTACTGTGTAATGTCACTGTTATCCATATGGTAAGTGTGACCAAGCCCAAGGCTATTTAGGAGTGGCCTATACAGTCTATACAGTGTCACCTGATATATATGCAAGTACTTTAAGAGCTTAAATATCTCTAAACAAAGCATCCAAAATTAAATTGTTTAAATATATTTAATGTTGTTGTTGTTGTTTGTCTTTCGTCTTTTCCCAGTTAGGGATCGCCACAGTGGAACTCTGGTCCACTAATGATTGGCAGTAGATTTTCACGAACGCCGAGGTGCCAGCTCGACGTTCAACCTTCAACTAAGGCACTTCCATTTACACATGTCTTTCGAACGCCCACCCAACTACGGGGAGGACATGCAGACTCCACACAGAAGGCACTCCCCACACTCTAGCCAAGAAATATATTTAATAATAAATAATAAATAATAAAAGAACAAGACAATATTCACTACCTCAGCACAATGACAACATAGTTCAGAATCATAGGAAATATTTTAAAACAACATTGTAGGACAGTCTCAAATGAATACAGAAAACATCTAAACTAATCTTTACTATATTCCTATCTCTAAAAGAAATACTATACCTAAATCTTACGTACAGAGCAACACACAGGCAGAAGTGCTGAATGAATGTTTCAGGGTCCAAGACAAGATAAAAAATGCACAGTCTCTGAGAAAGTTCCCAAATTAATATCAAAACATTACTGCTGGGTTAGCCTAGATGACATCACTCTTTGGCACCTGCCTTCAGTTCCCAGGCTAACAGAAACTTAACAAAATTTATAATTTCTATGTGAAAAATACATATCTCTCAGATGTTTGCTTAGAACTGGAAGTCGTAAAACAATTAAGCCCTTTTACATTTGAAACCTAGTAATTATGTCTGTTTCAAGACAATAGAAAAACCTCTAGCTCTGAACATTGTGTCTGCTTCCTGCACTGAAACTGGGATAACAGAATCGTAATATAATTTCCAATTATTTTCTTGAGGGTTTGCAAGTTAACTCTGTATGTTCCAGCATCTACTATTAACACATACATTTGCACTGGTATATACATTTCTGTTCTTTTCCAGTAGGGTGCACTGTGGTTACATTCTTGAAGCTCAGCACACAACATATAGTTCAACACTCACTTTTGCACCAGTACCTTAATATACACATAACATATAGTTCTTTTACATTTGCAAGACAAGCATATGCATCATATTACTATTCACAAATGAGATATGACTATTTACAAAATTCCAGATAGCTGGGCTGGCAGTGTCACAAAAAGTATAATCAAAATCAGTAATCACAGAATTCAAAGAGATCTTAAATAAACTTCTATGACAAAAATCACACAAGCAATATACAACTAAATACTACAATAAGTACAGTAACATTGTTCTGACCATATAATTTCTGCAAGGCAGACAAAAGCTGTAATTCCTTTGCATCATTATTGCTCACAGTCAAACTTCTTTTTAACAGTAAAGATCAATAAATCACAAACCAAGGTAGGATTGTTTAGATATGCTCTGCATTTTCCTCTCTGAAGTCTATGTAAATTTATAGCTGTCTAGGCCCCTTGGGAAGGTAGAGCTTGCCTGTCTAAAACCTATCCCTTTCTAACAACCAACAGTGAAATTAAAGGTAAAACAACAAAATATGAAACAAAGTAAATCTTGTTAACAAGCTATCCCTTCCTACTTACAAACAGTGAAAAAAGTGATAACAAATAACATGTAAATTGACATAAAACTTCTCTTACCAGTCAACTCCACAGTAAATCACAAACCTAGGTAGGACTGTTTAGATATGCTCTGAATTTTCCTCTCTGCAGTCTGTGTGAATTTATAGCTGTCTAGACTTCATGGTATGGCTAGTGCTTGCCTGTTTAAAGCCTATCCCTTTCTAAGAAACAACAGTGAAATTAAAGGTAAAATAACAAAATATGAATCAAAGTAAATCTTTTTAACAAGCTATCCCTTCCTACCTACAAACAGTGAAAAACAGTGATAACAAACAAAATATAAATTCAAATAAAACTTCTCTTGCCAGTAAACTCCACAGTAAATCACAAACCAAGACAGGCAAAGGAGAAGCAGGAGTCATCCTATTTCATATTATAAAGGCATTTGATGCTTTCAGTTGGAAGTTTTTGTTTGCTGTTTTACGGAGCAGAGGTTTTGGGGAAAGGTCTGCTTTTGATATACTGATATTCAGTAAATATTCAGAATGATGTTTCATTTGAAGAAGTACTAGGTAGAGGTGTCTACTTTCCCCGTATCTTTTCTTTTTGGTTATCAAGAAGATGGCTATATCTGTGAGGATGGTGGTAGAAAAATTAAGAGTACAAGGGATGGGAAATTCTTGGCTTCAGTTATAGGCAGATGATTGCATTTTGATGGCAAGGAAAGTGGATAAAGTTCTGATGTATGTACTGGAATGCTTTCAAGACTTTGCTAAAGTCTCACATTTGAAAATCAACTCTGATAAATCAAAATTAATCAGACTTGGAGTTAGTCAGAACAAATGCTCATGTGGTTTAATTAAGGAATTTGCATTTTCATTGTACTTTGGGTTAAAAGATGGGCTATATCGACATCTGTGCAGTAACTGAAACCTGGTTCAAGGCTCCACAGAGCACCCCAGCACTACTGGGCTACAACTCATACCACACATTTCGGCCACAGAACATGGACCGAAACACAAAAGGAGGGGGTGTATCCATATTCATCAAGGATACCTACACCTCCAGGTTAGTGGCACAGCATGATACCTCCGAGATCATCCATGTGCAACTAACATCAGGCAAATCTGCAATGCAAATTGTGGCCTGCTACAGATCACCCTCCATGACCCAGGACCACCACTCCACCTTTCTGGAGACACTGGAAAACAAGAAGATCCTACCGAACACCCTGATATTGGGTGATTTCAATTACCCTAATGTTAACTGGGAAAACTACTCAAGTATAAACTCTCAGGTCCAGTGCTTCCTGGAATTTATCAGCTCAAATGCCCTGGATCAGCTGGTAAACTCCCCTACCAGAGGTGAAAACATATTGGACCTGGTCACCACCAACATGGGTGACAGGTGTTCCACACCAGAGGTCAACCCATCACTGGTTAGATCAGACCATAAAGTAATCACTCTGGATATCCACACCCCATCACCACCCTCAACTAAGGAAACCACATAAAAAGCTTGTCTAAAGCAAACTTCACCTTACTTAAGACAGAGGTGGTAAGTTTCACAGCCCCCACGCTAAAGGATAATGCTGCCCAAGATGCAGAAACCTTTACAAATGCACTGTATGAGCACCTACAAGGATGCATGGATCATGCCATCCCTAGCAAAACCAAGACTCACTCCCCTAAGAGAAGGAAACCAGTCTTGTGGACCCTTGCCATAAACAGGCTATACAATAGAAGGAGGAAACTAATTCAGAAAAAAAAGCAAACCCCAAGAAGGAAAGACATCCATGATCAGTATCAGTAAGAAACTAAGGTCCCTCATAAAATCCTCCAAGGCTAACTTCGACACAGAGGTGGTAAGTTTCACAGCCCCCACGCTAGAGGATAACGTTGCCCAAGATGCAGAAACCTTTACAAATGCACTCTATGAGCACCTACAAGGATGCATGGATCGTGCCATCCCTAGCAAAACCAAGACTCATTCCCCTAAGAGAAAGAAACCAGTCTGGTGGACCCTTGCCATAAACAGGTTATACAATAGAAGGAGGAAACTAGTTCAGAAAAAAAGCAAATGCCAAGAAGGAAAGACATCCTTGATCAGTATCAGTATGAAACTAAGGTCCGTCATAATATCCTCCAAGGCTAACTTCGAAAGAAAAATAGCCAAGGATTCAAAAGATAACCGCAAAGCCTTCTTTAGCTATGTCAAGAATCTAAGTGGCAACTTGCAGATATGCTCTGAGCTAGTGCAAAATAGCACAAAATATACTGAATCCACTGATATTGCCAACATCCTGGCAGATAGATTCAGTGCAAACTTCACCCTCCCCCCCTCACTCCCAATAGGGCCCACAACAATACCGGAAAAATATAGTGTCCCGGAAATCACAGATGCACAGGTGAAAACAGCCCTTTCAAAAGCCAAAAGCACAGCGTCAATGGGGCCAGATGGTGTCTCAGGCTGCATCTTGCACGAAGTACAGAACAAACTAACCCCCCACCTAAACACACTGTTCAACCTCAGCCTCTCCACAGGCTACATGCCCCTAGAATGGTGGACAACAATGGTTATTCCACTCCACAAAGGAGGGGCCACAACTGACCCTGGTAACTATCGCCCCATAAGCCTGACTAGCCTGGCCTGCAAGGCTATGGAGTGCATCATCATGGAACTCATTAATAAAGACATTGGGAACCTCCAAACACTTGAACCAACCCAGTTTGGCTTTGTTAAGGGCAGATCATGCCTACTAAACCTGGTTGACGTCTTCGAGACAGTCACCAAGACCATAGATGAGGGGAAGGTAGTTCACACAGCCTACCTTGACCTCGCCAAGGCTTTTGCCACCATTCCCCACTCAGGAATTATAGAAAAACTCACCATCCTGAACATAAACCCCTATGTCATGAGATGGGTTGCCAACTGGCTTACAGACAGAACTCACACAGTAAGAATAGCGGGCTCCAGGTCTGACTCTAAACCAATCACAAGAAGTGTCCCACAAGGCTCAGTGCTGGGACCCTTACTGTTTGGCATATACTTCTCAGAAGTACAGGCAAACACAGGAGGACTATGGCTAACCAAGTTCGCTGATGACTGCAAACTGGGAGCCATAATTGACTCACTGGCTGACACAGACATTTACCAAATGGGCCTTACTGAAATGGACACCTGGTGTCAAAGTCATGGTCTCAAGCTAAATGCCAAAAAATGCATAGTCATCCCATTTGGGAAAAACAAAACACCCATGAATTACCACATAGGTGTCAGCCCACTTAATACAGAAGAGATAATAAGAGATCTGGGGACCCAGGTAGATAGTAATCTCTCCTTTGACAATCATATTGCCAAAGTAGTTAGGAAATCCTTCTATGTAGCCCATCTAATTACTAAAGGGTTCACATCTAGAAATAAAGAGGTTATAGTGCCCCTCTACTCGTCACTCATCAGATCCATCATAGAGTACAATGTCTCATTTGGGATGTACCTCACAAGACACTTTCAACAGCTGGAAAGTCCAAAAAAGTACCTCACCAAGAGGATTACTGGTCTCAAACATATGTCCTATGCAGCCCGACTGAAAAACTCCGGCTGTACTCAGTGGCATATCACTTGCTTAGAGGTGATCTCTGCCTGACTTACAAAGCCATGTCCAACTCAGAGTTGATGGACATGCTCCACCTAAAGAAATCCAAGTCACTGGGAGCTACTTGCTCTAGTGAACTAAACCTTGTCACAACAATAAATAGAACATGCTGGAGGGATAGATTCCTGTCACAGAGACTCCCCATGCTTTGGAACAAAATTCCTAACTACATTAGGCAGAGCCCCTCACTAACACTCTTCAAGAGAAACCTTGACGAGTGGATGGGTAACAGAAAATATACCCCTGGGATCACTTCATTGGCTCTTCTTGGCAGAGGCTCAGTTAATTAATCAATGGGGCAGCAAAAACTGACACACTCTGGCTAGGCTTATAAATGCCCTCGGGCAGATAGCCTAGTACCTACCTATGAACCTATGAACCTATACATATATATGAAAGATGTTATAGACAGAGTAAAAACTCTTATAGGAGGGGCGACAATACATATATTTCCTTCATTGATCAGGAAAATTAATGTCTTTAGGACTACAATTATGCTGGTAGTTAATTTAGAATACACCAATAGGAACTACCAATCAGAATTTGCAGGAGCTCCAAAGTATAACAGAACTATATGTTATGGACAAATCTAAAATATCAGATAACAAAACAAAGATTATTTGTACCTAGTGATAAAGGAGGATGGGGAGCACCGCATATCCCAAGCGATGTCTTAGTTTTTTACTTGGCTCAGTTTCTTAGATTAAGAAAAGATAATAGAACAGAATGAATGAATGACACTTTGGAAAGTAATGGGTTAGACAGGTTCTCTAATGATAAGGATGTGGATTTAGAAACTACTGGGGACTTGGAGTGAGGACTGAAAGGGAAGCTACTCTTTGGGAGAATAGACAACTGGACATTTAGTACAGAATGAAATTAAAACAATCTAGAATGACTATAGCATATTTTGGTGGAAACTACAAAGTGCAGGTAATGTATTGAAAGATTGTGAGTTAAAATTTAAGCTTTTCAAGAATTTCAAAATGAATATAATACTCCACAATCTTGGTGGTTTACATGTGTGCAATTAAGTCATTATTATGAAAGCAGAATGACAAACAATAGAAAAGGAAAGGACTGCTTTGCTGTTTGAGTCAAATAGGTCAGTATACATCCAAACTGTGATGGGAGAATTTATTTATTTAAATCTAGGAGAGAAAAAGGCTTAAAGAACAGTTTTTAGGATGAAAAGAATGTGGGAGACAGGAGCAATGGATCATGACTCTGACACAATGTAACGAGGTGTGCAGTAAATGTGACTTATTAAAACACTAGTCTAGCTTACGGGATCAACATGAGAGTATTGCATGTATTGCAAGCCACTCTCTGTTGGTTATTTTTAGCAGGGAATAAGGATTTGGATAGATACTGGCTATATGGCATAGAAAAAACTAGGGGTCATTTCTTGGGATTGTGAATGAGCCCAAGCACAATGGAGGTACTTGACTAACATTTTGATGCAATTCTTTAAGAGCCAACTCTGCTGGTGGTATTAAATTCTATGATTTGGAATACAAGGTAATGATCAAACATGGGGGAGGGATGGAGTTCAGATGATTCTAGTTGCATCAGCTGTGGTTTAAAATATTCTTACTTAAGAATGGCGGGCATGAACATGTTAGTTCATTCCCGAGTCTAAGGTGGAAATTCTTGATATATAAAATATTTTGAATTTTTAAGCTGATTCCAGAACACAAGAGTTTCAGAGGCCTGTAATAAGCTTTTCAGTTGATTTCTGACTGAGATTTAAAATCTCCCACACCAGGAATGGAGTGATCTGCTCATACATAGAACTGTAGAAGGATCTGTTTAGACAGTTGTAATGATAAAATAATGTATTATGTTTAAAACTTTATGAAAAATGGACAGTGGTGAGATGTTATAGTTGATATTAGCTATGGAGTTTTTTTTTCACATCAATTTTCTTTATGTACCTTGTATGTTTACATAATGACATCCTACACCTGGGATTTGGTAAACTCCATGTAGACTTCACGTGAAGCCGACATGGAGTTTACATATGTGCATGGTGATGCGCAGTGAGCAGCAGCACTCATTGCATATTCATGCCTCACACCATGTTTAAACATAAATAAGTGAGATTTTCCATCTGGCAACAGTGGTAATGACCAGGAAACCATGTAAGTGAACATGAATAACAATCCTGTTTAAATCAGAGTCACCAGAGCTTAACAGATAGTTCTCAATCTCTTACTGCAAGACATCTGGACAAGGACCAACATAATGGGGGGACAATGACCCCAGATATAGGGACATATTTGACATATTTGCTCTAGAAATGTTCTAGAATAATGAGGAGTTTGTGTTAAGATACATTTTCTGAAGGATTTGAAATCTGAAACTCAAATGTATGTAATTATTGAGTCACGTCAGTCTTGAGATCATCCCAGTGATATGGCAGAAAACCACAGATTTGATAAGGAACACATCAAAAGATATATAATGCAAAAATCTGGACATTCTGTGAAAATATGGACAGTTGAGAGGTATGACTGTAAAGTATATGGTCCAAACACAGTACAAGACAGTGTATATACAGTGCAGAGTATTGTCAAATCCCATTCCTGGCATTCTGTATTGAAATTGTGTAAATAATCTGTAAGGGTACATGGACTGCCATGTAAAATAAACCCTCAAGCGAAGTGTGTGTGTTGAATAGGGACACACAAATGAATTGGAGGAATGAATGCAGAGAAAGAGGACACGTGAAACAACCAAGACCAAGAAGGAGCAGGTGCCTAATTGGAAACAATCTCTCCTTAACTTGAGCAAGCAAATAAAATCACTATTGAAATCCTCCAAAGCAAACTTCGAGTCCAAACTGACCACATCTACTAAAGACAGTCATAAGGTCTTCTTCACATATGTCCACAATCTCAAAGGAAGTACCCAGATCTTCTCAGAAATGGTGGTCAAGGGCACCACATACACAAATGTCGTAGATATAGCCAACCTGCTGGCAGACAGGTTCAGTGAAAACTTCAACCCTGTGTCACCACCATCAGTAAATCAGAACATCCCCAGTAACTGCCTCCCCTTTATCTCTAGGGAGCAAGTGATTACTGTCCTCCCAAAGGCAAATAATACAGCCTCCATGGATCCAGATAACATCCTAGGTTGCATCCTACATGAACTCAGATAAGAACTTACAGCAGCATTATGCACATTATTCAACCAAAGCCTGAGTACCAGCTTCATCCCAGCAGAGTGGAGGACAGACATTGTCATCCCTCTGCACAAAGGTGGAGCATCCACTGATCCAGGAAATTATAGACACATCAGCCTAACAAGCCTGATCTGCAAGGCCATGGAGCAGATTATCATGGGCCTCATTAACATGGACATTTGCAACTTCCAAACACTCAGTCCCACACAGTTTGGTTTCATCAAGGGGAGGTCATGCCTGTAAAATTTGGTCGACTCCTTTGAGACAGTCATCAAAGCCATGGACACCACCTACGTTGACCTGGTCAAGGCCTTTGATACTATTCCTCACTAAGGTATAATAAATAAACTCTCTCAACTAGGCATCAGTCCATAGGTTACCAGATGGGTAGCAAACTAGCTCACTGATAGAAACCACTTACTCAAAATAGGGGAAGCCACCTCAAGCAGTAGACCCATAATGAGAGTACTCCAGGGATCAGTCTTGGGGCCTCTGTTGTTTGGGATATACTTTTCTGAGGTACAGGCCAAAACCAGTAGGCTGTGACTGACCAAGTTTGCAGATGACTGCAAGCTGGGTGCTGTCATCAGTTCCCCTAGTGATGTGGACATCCTTCAAGAGGTTCTCACCCAAACAAATGACTTGTGCTAGAAACACGGCCTCAAACTGAATGCCAAAAAATGCATCATCATCCCCTTTGGGGAGAGTGACATCACCACAAATTATCACATTAATAATAAGGTCCTAAGCACACAATCAGTTGTGAGGGACTTGGGCCACAAGGTTGATTGCAAACTGACCTTTGACCACCATATTGCATCCATTGTACGGAAAGCTTTCTACATGGCCCATCTCATTAGTAAAGGTATCTCATCCAGGGACAAGGTGGTCATAACATCCTTGTATTCTTCCCTTATAAGACCCATTATTGAGTACAATACCCTTTTCGGTAATGTACTTCACAAAGCACATGCAACAACTGGAGAGACCATAGAGGTTCCTCACCAGGAGAATCCAGGGCCGCAAACATCTACCCTCCAAAGAGAGGCTAAAGGCCCTGTCCCTCTACTCAGTCTCCTACAAACTCCCCAGAGGTGTCTGGCATACAAAGCAATCTCAGACCTCACCTTGATGGGACTGCAGCATCTATGCAAGTCAAGCTCCACTCGAGTAATGTGCACGAGTGACCTCAACCTGGTCTGTGACATCAACAGGACTTACTGGTGGGACAGGTTTATATCCCAGAGACTCCTATTTTTGTGGAATAGACTCCTTCTCCACGTCAAGCAGAGTACCTCATTAACCTTTTTTAAGAGCAACCTGGATAACTGGATGGGGAACAGAAGGTACACCCCTGGGATTCCACCTGTGTCCCTGATGGACAGTGGCATAAGTTGCTGACTTGTTGGAACATGGGCTAAATTCTTGGCTAGGTTTATAAGGGCCTCAGGGCCAATAGTCTAGTAGCTTCCTATGATTCTATGAACCTATTGTACAGCAGATGAGGCATGTCAATGGAAGATGGTTGTAGCAGCAAAACCAATCACATATCAATCTGGTACAGTAGGGATTGCACAGTGGAAATGTTTATTATGTGACTGTCATACAAGGTGACATAATGGGAGGATGTCTGTTTGAGATAATCATCCTTACATGAATAATGCAGATGACATCTGTTAAGAATGTTACATACAAATGGGGTAAGGTGCATATTTTGAAGCTGTGCAAACTGATTTTCCTGAACATGAGTGTAATTTCAACAGAGGTCTCCAGCAAGTGGGACAGAGATAAAGGCTCATGGACAACACTAAAAGAAGCAAGCACAATCATGGCCAGTATCAGAATAATACCACCAGTAATCCCATGCCTCTGACATAACATATGTGATTTAGAGTGATCAGAGATGATTCTGCACAAGCACATTTGTACAACTATTATGATACAGCTGTACTTTATGATGGTAATTACGCACACTGTCCTGGCACTGTAACATCTGCTGGCAGTGTTAGGAGGGACACTGCTATACCTGTAAGCGACATTATGATCAATACAGGCTAGCTTATATATATATATATATATATATATATATATATATATATATATATATATAGAGAGAGAGAGAGAGCACAATCCACACTGTCATGAATGTTACCCATGCCATTAATGTTGTCAAACAACTATGTATGTATTGTGTGCATCATCAGAACAGGTACCACACATGCATCTGGTGAAACAACTTGATGGAGGTTCCATACCATCAGACAGTAATGTGTATACACAAAAAGAATACCTAGGTATGGCCAATAAGATGTGTGACAGCTCACTGTGACAAAGGTTGTACACTTCAGTTACACATCACTGGAAGTTGTGTAGAGAGGTACTTGAAGAAGGGTGCATTGTACTCAATTATTGGTGTGAAGAAGGCAGTGACTATGGAGGTCTTATGGCCTGTGATGGGATGTCTTTTACATACTCAGTAGTTGTGTTACATACAATGGAGTAGTTATCACTGTGGTCACATGCTGGTGTGTGTTCTACATACCATCTACCCCAGGACACAGGTGACATACCTATTGGTCTGATTAAAAGGTGTAATGTCTACATTATACATGGGTTGTGTGTTTGTTTTCCTAATGTAGCAAATACCCCCACATTGTCTTCTCATTGCAGATGTTGTCAGGGCTGTGGCAGCAATCTTTGGTATGTGTTGATACTGTCTGTATTATACTAATATCACAGTTGGACTCAATGATTGCCCACAATCTGTAATCCTTCAGGCATCTGTTTGGACACAGGATGTCTATGTCATCTTTCATGTCCATTATTTAAATAATGGACAGGAAAGGACATAGCAGACAGCCCTGATGTATGGACCTGATCACTGGACTTGAGATATAGGCCACATAATGAGTCTATGTCATTTAATCGAGCGAGTATATGTGCGAATATGAGATGTTTGAACTAGGAAGTTCAAAAATTGAAAATGTCGAAGCAGCGGAAATACAAATTCTTTCCTAGGGAAAGAATTCAGTTGGCTGTTTCTGCGGCTTCAACATTTTCTCTGTTGCGGTGTGAAAGTTACAGATCGGGTTAAGGTAAGTGTGCGAGTGTGACGGTTAGGGTGTGGGTAAGGTATGTGTGCGATAGAGATGGACTTTAGGGTTAGGGCACGGGTAAGGTAAGTATGCGATAGTGACGAACTTTAGGGTTAGGGCGCAGGTAAGGTAAGTGTGCAATAGTGATGGACTTTAGGGTTAGGGCATGGGTAAGGTAAGTGTGCAATAGTGACAGACTTTAGGGTTAGGGTTTGGGTTAAGGTTACTGCATAGATAGTTGTGTATGTAAGGTTTAGTGTAGGCTTATTAGGTTTTTGGTGTGCTTGTGTTGTGTGTGTGTTTTTTGGAACAGCAAATTTTTTCACTGGGAAAAAGTTTGCTGTTCTGAGGTTTCGATGTTGTCATAGTTCGAACTTCCAAGTTCAAACATATGGTGTTCGAAATTTTGGAAGTTCGATTATATGACATAGACCCCACATATTACATGTCAACATATTTAGATGCCATGTATGTGATACAGTGGCCTACCTATTTGGTGATATAAGTATATATGGCCACATCTGACAGTGCTGAGTGAATACCTCAGTGAGGATTTGTGTCAAATATCTTGGGCTTGTCAAGTTCAAAAGGCTGATAGTGTTGTCATCATGCATGCCCTCAATGACCTCTTTGTGTACATATAACAGATGCAACAGACATGATGTAGCATTAACAACTCACACAAGTCTGGTGAGCACAGCTGGGATATCACTATTGTCCATTTAGAAAAGGTCCATGATGACATGTTGGTTTATTAAGCAACATTTTTTAGTGACTGCAGCCTGTTACCTTCATTTCTGAGGGCTGGATTTGTTTTGTTTTTTGGCACAGTTTTGGTTATTAGTTATGTTGGTCTACCTTTCAGATGAGGAAAGTCAGGATGTGTCTATACATGCATGCATTGGGTACTGCCCCCCCCCCCAGCTCACATGGATACATGTTAAAAATATCCTTCTACAGCAACATAGTCTGTGTGGAGGATGTGTTGAAGTGTGTATTCAGCAGTGTCAGGAAGGTCTATGTGATGAGTCATGAGACAGGTGATCTGCGATGTTGTCACAGCCCACTGATTTTATATGACTGGCCTGGATGAAGGTAAGGCATTGCATACTGGCTATCCTCAACTGGCCTAGAGTTTGGACATAATCCCCCACTCAGGTATCACTGAGAAACTCTCCCAGCTGGGGACCTAAACATTGTGTCACTAGATGGGTAACCAATTGGCTCACTCACAGACTACATACTGTGAATGTTTTTGAATCAACCTGCATAAGTAGAGCTGTCACCAGTGGTATACACCAGGGATCTGTGCTTGGCCCTTTACTGGGTGGAATCTATTTCTCAACACTTCAGGCTAAAGTATATAGCCTTTGGCTTACCATGTTTGCTGATTCCTGCATAATGGGTGCAATCATTGAGTCCACCTGTGATGATAACATACTACAGAAAGGGTTAACAGAGGAAAATGATTGGTGACAAAGCCATACAGTCTACAAATAAATGCAAAAATGTGTCTTTATTTTGTCCATCTGCATAGTGGAATTCCCTTGTAATTACAGCATCGACAACAGTCCTGCTATGTTGACATCCCCTGATGCAAGCACTGGAAACACATATACATAGCAATCTGAACTTCATCCACCAAGTGTCCACACTGGTTTTGAAAGCCTATGTTGTGCACATCATAAGCCATGCCATTGTATTTTAATTGCAGGATTATATTACAGCATTAAACTTGAAACTCATCAGAACACTAATATAGAGTTTGATGCTCTATTTTGCATGTACCTCACCAGACACATGCAGCAGTTAGACAGACCACATGGGTTACTTACCAAGAAAACACAGTGCATACAAACCATGCCATGATCTATGTGGTCAGACTCAAATCCCTGTCACTGTAATCTGTATTGTACAGATTGATGTGGCTTCTGCCTGGCCTTCAGACCAATCTTTGACCCTGCCCTAGTGGGAATAGTGCACATCCACAAATCAGATATAGCTGATGACATCAACAGTGTTTGATGAGGAGAATATGGCAATAGCACTGTCCGACATGCTGACATAAAAGGCTCTCTATAATGGCAAGGAAGTGCACACACAGACATGCCTCCCAGTTGATTGCAGTGAGACTAGATCCCCATCAATCTACGTATACAGACTACATAACTCTGTATTTAAGGCAAGTGCCACTGCTAATGTCTGACTTGACATGTCTCAGACAACACTTTATAGCTGATGTCATCAGCGACATCTGGTGAGGAGAATATGGCAATAACAGTATCCCACATACTGGTGTAAAAGGATTGCTATAATGACAAGCAAATGCACAAACCCCAGTTGACTGCAGGGAGAATAGAACCCCTACCAATCTAAGCATACAGATTACAGAATGCAGTACATTATGCAAGTGCCACAGCACAGGTCTGATTTTTACATGACTGCAGGTCAGCTTATAGTGGATGACATCAGCAGGGCATGTTGGAGAGAAGATGCTAGGAAGGCTGTATGAAATGGATGTGTAGGCATGTGCAAGTATCAAATTACTGTCAATATGAGTGGTTGGAGCAGTAACTGTAGGAAACATACTTATGCTCTTCTGGCTAGACACATACATACACATACAGTTGACTGCAGTGAGAACAGAACCCCTACCTACCTTAATACACAGACTATAGAACTCAGTACTTTATGAAAGCTCCATGGCACAAGTCTTTTGCAAGATTGCAGGTCAATTTATAGTGGATGACATCAGCAGGGCATGTTGGACAGAAGATGTTCGGAGGCCAGCATAGGTACATAGCTTTGTAGGTTCATAGGAGGTTACTAGCCTAATGGCCTTAGGACATTTACAAGCCTAGCCATGTAAAAATACAAGTACCCTTATTGAGCATAGTTAGATGGTCATTGTTAGCTGACTGATTTTGTGATCAGCACTGAATGAATGACCCTGTTCATGAGGGAAATAGGTGCCACCCCACGGGTGAATTTACAATCACCCATCCAGTTGTCAAGGTTGCACTTGAATAGGGTCATTGAGAAGCACTACTTCACATGCAGTGGGAGCCTATTACAGAGGAGTGGCAATCAATGGGGGATATAGCTGTCTCCCCAGAATGTTCTGTTTATTTCACAGGCTAGGTTGAAATCCCTGTAGTAAGTTATTTTTGTCCAATTTGATTTTCAGATGTCCAGCATTTCTAGTAGGGCAGAGTCTGCAACTGCTGTGTAAGCCAGGTATGGGTCACTTCTCAAGAGCCTGCATGATACTGAGTACAGTGACAGGTCTTTCAGTCTTTCCATATATTTCATGTTTAGGAGGCCCAGGATTTTCCTGTTCACAGACCTCTGTGTTCTCCAATTGCTGCAGGTGTCTGGTGAGGTACAGACAGAAGGGAGTATTGTACTCATTTAGTGGCCTGAAAGGGTTGAGTACAGCAGAGTTATGACCTCCCTGTTCATGGATGTGATGGCCTTATTTATCAGGTGTACAATGTACAATGTGTGTCTCACCACTATGGATACATAGTGATTGAAGTGTAGATTGCTATCAACATGTGTTCCCAAGTCTCACAACACTGTGTTTGAGCTTAGATGCATGCTATGTATATCATAATTAGCAGGGGTACTTCATTGCCAAAGGGGACAATGAGGCATTCTTTGCTTTAAGGTCTTGAGTCTTCAGTCATTTGTTTGTGTCAGCCCTTTCTACAATATGTTAACATCACTGGGCAACTCTATATGACTGTGTCCAGTTGACAGTCATCTGCAAACTTTTTACAGGCCATCAACCTTAGCCCAGACTTCAGAGAAATAGTTTTCAAACAATTGAGGGCCCAGCACAGATCCTTGTCATATTCCACTAGTAAGTGGTCTAGTGGTGGAACTGCAGTCCCCACCTTTGACTGTGTGTGTTCTGTCAGTGAGCCAATTGGCTATTCATTTAGTAATGTATGGTCTACTCCCCAGATGGGAGATTTCCTCTGATACCTGAATGGGGGATAGTGTCAAAGGTCTTGGATAACTCAACATAAGCTATATGTCCTGTTATCCCTCATCCAGGTCTTTGGGGTCATTATCATAGAAGTCAACTAGGTTTAATAAGCAAGATCTACCCTTAACAAAACCAAAATCAAGTGTGTTGAAGGTCACTTATATCTCTGTGGATAAGGTCCATGCTGATTTCTTCCACAGCCTTGCAGATAATGCTTTTTAGGCTTATGGGCCAATAGTTCTAGTTCTGTATGTTAACAGATTGATGTGCATCGCATATCACACATTTGATATTAATTTCTGTAGTGTAGGTGATTTATGTGTGAGATAGCACTGTGACACAAGGGTTGCAGTTCTTCGGAAGAGTCAACACATGGCTGTATTTTGAATATGTGACATATTGTTAGATAGGGCCTTCAGTTTGTTTTGTTTCCACATGTAATTTCACATCATAAACAGGAAATGGGCAGTAAACAGCAGTAATACATAATCATTTTTACTGTTCCATAGTGTGGTGAGCAGTAGGATTGCATGATGGTTGGCAGAGTGTTTTAACATGAGAGATACACATTTCCAATACTCTCCCTGTGTGTGCATAGTTAAGCAGTGCACAAACATGAGCCACATTGCTAAAGTCTGAGAGTTAGTATTGAGTCTATGAAACACAACTGCTACTTAACTAACAATGTGACAGCAGGTGTAAATGCATTGACACATTTCTTTTTGAGCCATTAAGATATTGGGTTTGAATCCAGATGTACCTAATACTATTATGATACTGGGTTTGAATCCAGATGTATCTAATACTTTTAAAAAAACAATAATGCAATGACATTAATTCTTTACAGTACATGTGTTGCTATGTGTTGGCATAACACACCAAGGTTAAGTGACATTGTATCAAGATCACAGCAGCATTGTACCACTGCTCACTGTCACTTGGCATTGCTGCATGCTGCAAAATTCTGCACAAACATAGAGGCCAAAAAGTGAAGAGATCCATGGCTTTTTCTGCTACTTATATGTTGTGTGTGATTCTAATTTCTGACTAGATTTTAACTGTTAAAATTATGTAGATAGGAAAGTAGTGAAATGGGGAGCAAGCAGGGAGAAGAACAAAGGGAAAGCAATACAGGAATGTGCAGGAGGGAGGTAGGAAAGTACCATAGCTATCCATTTCTTCAGCAATAAAAACTGATCATATGTGCAGAATATTATCTGAATTTGGACTATCACCTACAGAGAGAAGGGTGACAACAACATAATTATTTTATATAGCCAATTAAACTGAATAAAGTGTGTCAAGAAGACACATGTGCAAAATGGAGAGCTATGTAAGACACATTTTTTTGTGGGACAGGTGTCGTTTTTGGGTAAGAGATGTAAGTATGTGTAGGTTAGGTAAGTTGGGTAGGTGAGGAAGCAAATGCAAATGAACAAGACAAACAAGACAAGAGACAGGGATGGTGAGGGGCAAAAAAGTTTGGGGGATACTATGATTGGGTGAGGAGGGGAAAACACGGGCTCATGCCCATCAAGCTTGGATACAGTGAGAATTGAGTCTTTACCCACTGTACTGTCATCACTGTCCCCTTACTCCACTGCCAGCTAGAGTGCTTGACATCTTCTCCTCCTATGGCCCATGAGGGAGAGCCGCATCTCCATCTAGCATAGGTGTACACCAATGGTGTGGTGCACAACCCTAAGCACCAACCCTGGCATCTCCTGGTGGGTGATGAAATTACCACCTCTACCACTGTTCCCAGAGGGTACCACTGCACCAGCTTCCAGGGCAGTACTACCTGATGGCACAGGTAATGCAGGGGCAGCAGAAGTAGTGCTACAAGGATGGCTCCCAGACATGCTGGGCATTGGTGCTAGACCCAGTGGAGTGGGAGCTGGCTGATCCACTGGGGCTGGCCTACCCCATTGTGCTGTGTAGAATTTAGTTATGTGGTACACATGGATGACATGGAGACATTTTGATGACACATAATAGAAAATAAAAAAAGAAAGATAAGGGTTGGGGAGAGAGAAAAATACTTGGTATCATCATATGTGACATGCAATGCATTAATGCAATTATACAACTCGTTTATCTGAAGTATTACATTTAAGTATACATCCTAATAGACACACACACTATAGCAGACTGCTGAAGGTAATCCTTGAAATGTGCATATATTGCAGATATACATGTTCCAGTTATACAGATTACAATTTACAGCCGGGTATTTGTGCTGCTGATATACAGTTTTTAGTTTAATGTAAATATTATTGAAGAAATAACAGTATTGTATAGTTGTGAATCATGGTATTTGAATCCACAACCTTTGATTACAGTCTAATATTGGACTTCTATAATTGGTTTGTGCTACAGAGTAATGCATGCATACTTGCTTTTCCAGTTGAGATATCCATGCTCAATTTGATACAACTGTATAAAAAACAAAAAAAGCTATCTTTAACTTTTAAAGCTACAATAACACTTCTCTTTTTCTGCATACATACCACTTGCTTCCCTCAGTCTCTCCAGTCAAGCGACATGAGTCTCCTGATTGAACTTGTGCAGTGGGAGCTGGTGAAAGGACAGAAAAGAATTGAAGAGCATTACGCATACCAGTCTTGCCTATATTTAGCTTTCTAAGTCTTACAAGTACTGTCTTATTGTCATACTTACACAGCGGTGGGATGTATGCAGTCTCTAACTTATTCCCTTTTTCATCAGTGTAGGTCATTAAAATGATGCCTACACTGCTGTCCAGTGTGTCGGATATGAGTGGCACTGGATATAGCCTGGGCCACAGTTTTCCATGCCTCAGAATTGTACTGGAAGCCAGAATAGTCCCCCTGCAAAAAGCCTTTGGCTGTTATGCTTTACTAGGAGTCCAATAAAAATTATGAACTTCTGGACACCCCACCTCTGTTCCCTAAACTTGGCACCTTTGTCTCTAATGCCAGCCATGTCTAACAGTTAAACTAGAGTAATGGAATCTGATGCTTTCCTGTCAATTCCAGTCATTGCATTTACTAGCAGTGCATAAACCTGAGCAATAATGCCAACTGTGTTTGAGAGATGTTAAGCAGGAAGCAGCAGTGCCAAGCAGGGAGGAATTAAATAACTGAAACTGTAAGGTTAATCTGGCACTTGGCGTTAGTGTGAGGGGTGTGTACTGTTGTAGCCTGCAAATATATATTGGGAATTGGGAGGTAACCGTTAGGTGAGTTAAGTTTGCAGATGTGCACTGGAGGCATAAATGTAATGACTTGAAATATTTGTTTTTGCCTTTATACACTAAGGAAAATTCAGTTTTACACTGTGGGATTCAAATGTAGGCATAAGGGACAAAACATTTTCTTCTGCAGTGTTGATTTCTATCTTTGCCACAGAAGAAGTGCTGCTCAGACATCCTCTGGAATCATATATAAAAACAGGTGACAGTTTGAGCTGTTGCACATGTATGTGTGTGACCTGACAAGGTTATTGGCTATAGATTCAGCTGTGCATGTATCTTATGTAAGTGTGAAACCAATGCAGGTCCAGATATTTGAATTATACTTATAGAAATATAGTAGACAGTATACCCTCAGTCATACAGCTGAAAACACAATAATGGTGTTTCATCCAAAATACATATAATTCATATCGGCTCCACTATCTTAAGTGTTATAAGTGAGAGTGAATATAATGGGAAGTGGGACAGCAGTAAAAGTGTATGGAATATCCTGTATTAGAACCCAGGACCATGTCTGTGGCTGAGCTACACTTACACCTGTTGTCACAAAAATATTGAAATGACACCTGCCTATTTTTCAGTTCATTGCAATAAGCTACACTGTGACAACAGTGAAAATAGATTGCCCAGCCTGTACTAGAATCCTGAACCCTCTATACTACAACTCGACACTTACACCTGTTACCACAGGACTAGTTGTATGCTATGTTCTAATTTCCTAGTGATTTGTAAAGTCTCTGTGTTAACAGCCACACAACATGCTTAGCAGCTTTGAGTGATGCCCAGCAGAAAATAATTGAATGTATTTTGTTTCAATTATTGTCTGTCTGAGTTTTGTCTGCTGGTGTTCAGTTTGCTTCCTGGGTGGGCCAGTTTTCCAGTTTGTGAACTACATTCATGCAAACTAGATAAGCACAGCTAAACCTTATATTAATTTTCCTCCATTTCACATGATTGTGCAAAGGTTGGGCTAAGCAACACATCACACAAACACTAACCCCCCAAAGTAAACAAGCGAGAAAAGAAGAAAAAAAAAAAAAAGAAAAGAAAAAGGGACAGTTATTTGAAATGAGGAAAAGCAATCGATGACATACACACTAGAAAATGTTGGTTTACATGAGATAGTGCTACATAGGTCAGGATTTGAAGTCTCACTGCAGTGAAGCTTCAGAACACAGGAAATGTGCCTTATCCCTCTTTGCCATAGGTTCATAGGTGCATACTAGGTTAATGGCCTTTACAAGCCTAGCCCATAGAAGTGCCCTGGTATCATTCTGCCTGATGTTAGATCCCAGTGCCTCTATCAAGTTGAGCCACTGGAGTGATCCCCGGTATGAACTTTCTATTACCATTCCACTCATCAAGATTTCTCTTTAAGGGGGGCAGCAAGGTTCTCTGCTTAACATGTATGGGAAGTTTATTCCAGAGCATGGGCTGCTCTGGTTGAGGAACCTGTCTCTCCAGCATGATCTGTTGATTGTGGTAATGAGGTTGAGGTCTCTGGAGCATGTGGTGTGGGGAGATTAGGATTTCTTTAGCTGTAGCATTTCTAACAGAGCTGGGTCAGACATGGCTTTGTAAGTCAAGCAGAGATCACCTCTAAGTAGGCGATATGAGAGAGAGAATAGCTGGAGTCTTTTAAGTCTGTCCATGTAGGACATGTGTTTAATGCCTAGGATCCTCTTAATGGGGTACTTTTGTGGCCTCTCCAACTGTTGCAGGTGTCTAGTGAGGTACATGGAAAATGGGGCATTATACTCAATGATTGGTCTAATGAGGGAAGAGTAGAGAGAGATGATGACCTCTTTCTTCCTGGACACAAAATCCTTAGTAATGAGATGTGCCGCATAGAAGGACTTTCTGAGCACAGTGGAAATGTGGTGGTCAAAGGAGAGGTTACTGTCAACCTGCATCCCCAGATCTCTTATAATGCCTTCAGGGTTCAGTGGGCTCCCATCGATGTGGTAATTAGTGGGAACTGGGTTTTTACCAAAGGGGATGATGAGCATTTTTTGACTTTAAGCTTAAGGCCATGGTTTCAACACCAGTCATTGGTCTCTGCGAGGCCTTTCTGTAGGATGGCTACATCACTTGGGGAGTTAATGGCTCCCAGCTTACAGTCGTTTGTGAACTTGGTTAGCCAGAGTCCCTTTGTGTTGGCCAGGACTTCTGAGAAGTAGATGCTGAACATGAGAGGACCCAGGAGCTATACCTGTGGGACTCCACTCATGACTGGTTGGCAGTCTGACTTGGAGTTCACTACTTTCACACTGTGTGTTCTAGCTGTGAGCCAATTTGCAACCCACCTAATGATATAGGTGTTGATGTCTAGTTTGGTGAGTTTATCAATAATTCCAGAGTGAGGAATGGTATCAAAGGCCTTGGCCAGTTCGAGGTAGGCTGTATGTACTGCCTTGCCCTCATCAACAGCCCTGGTGACTGACACTAAGGAAGTCAACCAGGTTGAGCAGGCATGATCTCCTTTCCACAAAGCCAAACTGCATGGGGTACAGAGTTTAGAGATTTCCTATATCTTTGTTAATCAGGTCCATGATGATGTGCTCCATAGCTTTACATATCAGACTTGTCAGGCTAACGGGGCAATAATTCCCAGGGTCTGTAGTCGCTCCTCATTTATGGAGAGGGATGACTGTAGTAGTGCACCAATCAGTAGGGACAAATCCTGAGGTGAGTCTGTGACTGAACAGGGCACACAGATGTGGTGCTAGTTTGCTTTGTAGTTCATGTAGAACACAGCCAGGGATATTATTGGGTCCCATGGAAGTTGTATTATTGGCCTTGGACAATGCAGCTTCAACCTGTGCTGTAGTAATGCTGGGTGCCTGACATTCTTCCGGTATTGTGATTGGTCCTTCGGGGGGAGGGGTAAAGTTGGCACTGAATCTGTCAGCCAGTATGTTGGCAATATCTGTTGGAGAAAGGAAGTGAAATCATTCTGCATGCAACCAACTGCAACATCATGTACAGTAATATGAAACTATACAACTGTTATTTGTACATTTATTGTTTTTGGATGTAATTTACTAAGTGATCACACAACTAGTTATGACTATTGCTTGCAAATATACAGCTCTGTCTTATCTCTGTGGTTGTTGGTCATTATTGTCTTATATGACCAATAATCTGAGGCATGCAACCTGTAAGCCATTCCATATCATTGACCTTAAAATGTGTGAGGATATTAAATGGCAATAATATCATATACAGTTACCAACAAATGAAGGGGAGGTTGGATATTAATAAACAAAACCTGCAAATTGTGTGCTTCTTACTTACATTTCCAAACTTACATCTAACACTTTGTAAGTCTAACCTGACATACCCAATGGATGTAGGGCATCCTGCAGTGCTGTTGTGTTTTCCTTCTCCCAACTAGTAATCATTCAGAGTTGCAATCCATTAAAAAACAAACACTGAGGGAGTGCCTGCACTATGTTTACATCTGCTACACAGAGCCAAGTATTTGGGGTTTAGCAGTTCCAATGAGTTCACACCTAATTTGCATATTCACTGTGCTAACAGCCCTGAATCTACATCATAAACAGGCAACTGTGTAGCTAGGATAACTGAAGTGAGGAGACTTGTTTTTGAGGAGAACACAGAAAAGAGGCTATTACTTTGGGATATACCTACACAGAGGATTATTGAACTTGAAAAGGCATGCTTGCATTTAGTCAGCTACATGCTGCATATGCTGGAATGTAATTAAGAAAAATATGAAGCAATGGCATTTACACTTTTATCTGTATGCATTAGTTCAAAGTGTACTGATGCCATGGGCATGTTTGTCAAGGCATTTAACGGATATACATGATTGGCAATACCTTAAAATGGAATTTTTGTATTAAATCTGTAGACCTGTTTCAGAGACAGTGCATTTGCAATTCAAAGATGCTTTGCTAGCAAAATGTCTCATTTGCCTGTTCTGTTTTCTGTGGAGGAGCTAAGTTTCATTTCTATTATGGCTCAAACAAGGATATTTTGCTATTGTTACCCTCCATTTTTTTGCATCCAGCCTGTTTTTCGTATTTCAAATCTCTAGACTGTTTTATGTTTCTCCAGTGAGTAATACTGAAATACTACATTTTTTTTAATCTGGGAACAGTTATTTTGTAGTTATGTGATACTTATGTGTATTATCCTATTGTTATCTTATAGGACACATAGGACTATGCCACCCAGGCATCTCAATACTCAAAGACCACCCTTCACTGATGCTGAAAATCAGGTTATTGTCGATGCTTTTAGGCAACATGGTGCCTTTTGTCTTGAAAGGGGACAGGGAGATGCAGATTTAGTGGTAGACTGTTGACGATGTTAATGTTGTGGGTGACTATGGTAGGACATATCAGCAGGTGTTTCATAGGGCCACTGATATGATCTCATTTGCACAGAGGAGAGCAGTTGCAGTGGGCCATGATCAGATGGTTACCAGGGGAGCCTGCTACAGAGCCAATACTAACACCAAATGAAGAATTCCTGTCCACTTTCAGGGATCCAGACCTCTCCCAGGAAAGTGCAGAACAACATGTCCTTGACATTGGTGCAGCTGTTTTAGGAACAGCAAGCATGTCCCAGCAAAAGTTTCCAGGTAGGTGCTTGTATCTCAATTGTTGAATAGTGTTGTACAGTAAAACAGTTTAAATCAATATGTTACTCCAGTTTCACAAGAAATTCATTTTTTTTTGGGGGGGGGGGGTTGAAGAATGCTATAGTTAACAACAAATTCTGATTGATTAGTTTAGGTTGAAGTGGTCATCCAAGTTCTTGTTGAAAGTATAGTTAATGTACATATAAATGGGTAAAAGTATTACCTCCTGTGTTACTGATAATTGTGATTATGTTGTCCTTATCTTTCACTTAGCTTCTTCCAGGACCATCTGCCATACAGAGGATACTATCATATGTACATGGTATGCCAAACATTTTTATGTCAGTACTGATGAGCAATAAAAAAAAATATTTTAGTGTATGATGTTGATTTCATCACTGTTGTGTTTATTGGTGTACTATCTAATAGTGGCAGCACTGTTATTTTGTTGGTGTATATTGGAGTGTAGTAGTTTAGGTATTAATTGTTCCTCTGTTTGTTGCTTATTATCACAGGTGATCCTGACAGTGGAAGTGTGGGACTTCTACCACCTGACATCAGAGTATCAGCAGACTCTGAAGATGATGGTTGCAAAAACAAAGGCACAGTCAGGAGGTGCAGAGGTTGAATCTGACAATGAGGTTGACATACATCCATCTCCTGTAATTCCACTGGACACAGCCAGTAAGCCTACACCTACTCTTTCCAGTAATTTAACAGATATCAGACAGGTAGAGGGTGAGATAATTGATCTGGGAAATATGGTTACTGTGGCTTTAGTGCCTCTTGACACTTGTTGTAGGCAAAATGCCACTGAGGTGCCACACAGGAGTGTTTTTAGGGGTGCTTGGAGGAGGTCTGCTGTCCATCCTCCACCTGATCCAGGTGTCTTTCCGTGTGATTCAGTGTATGTTTAAATCCATCATGGAGGCACAGGCACATTTCCATAGGTGGTCCAGAGAAATGCTTAGGGTTGTAGATGTGGCACAGGTTGACATGCATGACTGCCTCCACCATATTACCGATTCAATGGATTGGATGAATGACATTGGAATGAGTGGTGTCTGTGATGGAACATCTGCTGGGAGGGGGACGGCAACCTCATGGACATAGGTCAGCCACATCATCTGCTGTTAGCCAACATTGGCATGCCTGATCACACTCCTATAGTACCAGTACTTCCACTGCTCCATTAGTGGGTGAGCTGTCCACACCCAGATGTGGTAGGCCATTGGGTTGTGTTCCTGGGCATCCTCATGAAGGGTGCTCAGCCAGCAGACATCAGTCATGTCCAGGTAGCAACAGTGCATCTCACCATGGGCCATTATTGGGGAAAACAATGATGAACTGCCACCTCACTATGCATGGCTCACACCTGTCTGACATACCAAGATGTAGATCTAACATAGAGCTTGGCTGTGTTCATGCAGACACTCACACACCAGTTTCACCCGGAGGACCCCTACAGACACACAGACAAAACTTAGATAATTCAACCCTGCAGCTTAAAACTCATTTTATCTCACTGGCCATTTGTTGGTTTATCCAAATGTCTACCTGCTTTTCTTTCTTACTCACACACACTCACTGACCTTTTGTGTCAGCCTAGGCTTTCTGCCCTCCCAAACAACACCCCATGCAAGTAATGACAACTGTGCCATATCCCTATTTTGTATCTTTTGGACTCAGGGATGCATAAGTTTTGTGTCTGATACTCAAGGTGCATAGCTGACTTAGTACATCTGCATTTGTGATGTTGAACTGGTAGTTGTACCTTTGACTTATATTGGTCTTAGAAAGTTAGACATTTGATAGCATCAGCATTTTCCAACTTTATTTTGAATGATCTTGTGAGGGCTGTGAATTGTAATGTGTATCATTACTTTCTAACTTCTCTCTTTAATGATTTTGCAGTACAACCATATGGTGCTATACTGAGAGCATGCAGTGACCATCACTACTTTTGAGAGGTATGACTGTGATTCATTAAACACAAGCCTTAAAAACAGGTGAATTAAACACTCATAAGCTAAACTACCAATGGGAAAGCACATGAGCTTTCCTCCAGTAATCCCAAATTCAGATGAGGCTTAGACTACACACTTCAAACATTGATTTATGGTTATTGAAAAACCCGTGATGGATATGAGTTGGGGGGTTTCACTGACCCATCATTGAATGTAATGCCCCCTTCCGCATATACCTGACCAGATATATGTAACAGTTGGAATGCCCACAAAGGTTCCTTACCCGGAGAATTCAGGACATAAACACATTGGCTTATACAGAGTATCTTAAAGCCCTATCTCTATACTTTGTTTCCTGCAGGTTAGTGAGAGGCAATCTATGCCTAGCATACAAGGCATCCTCATATCCAGCTTTGATGGACCTTTTGCATCTGCAAAATGAACAGCATCAGAAACCACTAGATCGAAGGATTTAAATTTTGTTTGTGACTTGTATAAGCCATGTTGGTGAGACAGAGATGTGTCTCAGAGGTTTCCAATGCTCTGGAACAGGCTTTCCATTGATGTGAAGCAGAGTCCATCCCTAACCCTATTTAAGTGTAACCTTGACCACTGGATGGGAAATCTAAAAGTCACTCCAGGTCTGGGCCCATGTCTCTCACAGACAGAGACAGATAGTATTGGCCAAACTAACCTACCCCTCTCACACACACAGATACACACACACACACACACACACACACACACACACACACACACACACACACACACACACACACACACACACACACACACAACTTCTAGAAGCTTCCTAACTAAAATAACTAATGCCCATGATACATAGGAACACAACTGGGTTGTATTGCATGGCTAGGCTGATAAAGACCCTGGTGGTTGTTTAGCCTAGTGTATACCTATTAACCTATTAGAGTTAGGATAATTATTTTGGCAATTTCATTTGTCAGATCTTTTTTCCACTGGGATTAAATGATCTAGTCAGTTTAATATGTGTTTTGTCTTTGTGAAGATTGAAATGCTATTGGTTGGTGTTTATTGTCATGTGACACATTGGAATTGTTTTAAAAGAAATGTGTGTTGGTTCATATATATTTTTCTGATGAAATTCATGGATTAAACTGAGTGAAAGTAGTCTTTTATATTTTACATAAATCTACAAATATAATGGATTGTGTTATGAAATTTATTGTTGTTTACTATATGTCATTTGTTAGTTCTATACACTCTCATTTATCAAATATAAAATGAATCTCAAAATTGCAGTGAATCTCATCAATCTGAGTAATTTTGTCCTAATTTAATGATGCTTTCATGATCATTATTGAAAATGATCATTAAGCTTTTCGTTATCCAGTAGCAAATTTGTTTAACCTGTCCTGCTTGGCTTTGCATCTCACATCAACTGATGCGGCCTCTCATTTCTAGACAGGAATTTGCCTTACTGGAGCCTTTACATTTGTACCTAACAGTAGGGCAAAGGGTCTGCGATGGCAGGTCATCATCTGTTTTGTGCAGTTTCTAACTCTTTTTTCTCCTAGCAATCAGCAATCACTGAACAGTACCTGTTGTACTAAGGCTCTTCTGGTACATGTTTCTATACATGTATGTCCTGACTAGGCAGCATGCCTGATCCTTACCAGGTACAGTGCCTCCTGGAGACCCTGTTGCATTCTATCTGCAGCATCTGACTATAAACAAAGTGGTACTCCTGTGTCATGACATCACCATCTCCTTTCCATTGGTTATGAATGCACTGACAGCTGCCAATCACTGTCTTTCCTTCCAGGCTGACTGAACCATTTTATAGACCAGCTAACTGATCAACTTTGCTGGGGCTGAAATTAGGATTTTATTCATCTTCATCATTATACTGTCTCTAATGTCCTCTAACTTTAATAGATGATTTATAAATGTTTCTTGCAGAAATTAAAGTGTCTTCCAGTCATCGGTTGTGTACACTTAGTAGACATTATGTCGGCTAGGATTTCCTTTGCTCACTTTCTTTTTTGCAACTTAGACTACTTTTTATAACAAAGGCATGATGCAACTTTTCCTGTCCCTTATATGTTCATCATTTTAAGAAAACTGTTGCTGAAAAAAGTGGATCCACATGGCTGAGCTAGCTTACAATCAAAATGTCGAGGTGGCTTTCCTTGGCAGTTGGCAGGATGAACACAGAGTAGAAGAGAGGCAAAATTACAAAAACAATTCTTGTCGACTGTAAAATGTTGATAAGGAGATTGTGTTCGTATTTTGGCAGGTCAGTATTTTGAAGGGCGTTGCACTAAAGTGGGGATCAGGAAAATTACCCTTTTTCTCACTGTAGTGCGATCTTGGCGTTAGAATATATACATAGTATGTGGTGTGGGGGGTGCAGCCCCCCCATATGGGCGGTGTTTTTTTCAGGATGGTGAGTGGTAATGTCAATTCTTTCCTGCGAAAGAATCAACATTCTAAACAAGTATCACGATTTTATTTCATTGTTCCGGGTTGGGGTTGTGAATGTTCAAGGGAAGCCACCTCAACATTTTGATAGTTAATCATATGAGCTCACTAGCTGTTTAATATAATTCAGACAAATCTGCTTGTTCATTAGCTCTGTATTTTCCTTCCTATGTCTGTCCACATTGCCCTGCCACCAATTGCAGTCTCTAAAGTGAACCTGTCAGTACTCCTTCTGTTGATGTTTAGTTTAAGTGTGGATCTCATTTTTGTTATCATCCATGTTCAGTCACACATCCAGTTTTATCCAGTGATACCTTATCATCTCATTCATTCTTCAGTTTTTATTTCCCCCTTATATATGTATACCTTCCTTAAAGAGTTTTATATATATTATTTCACATTTAAAATGCTGCCTATTCTAATTGCCTTTCCTGCTTCTTTCTCCTTTGACAGTAATTCTTATTTCTTCCTCCTATGCATTTCGCTAAACTGTTTGACTCCGGTTCTTTATTTTTTAATCTTCACTGCTGACTGTTTTAATATCAGAATGACTCTTCTGTGCAGTTTTCATGTGATAACTGAGTTACATAATGATGTACAGGCTCTGTGAAAGCAGCTTTGACTTTTCATCATGCTTGTTCTTTTACATAATCTTGTCTACCACTTTGTGCCTTTTCCACAGTCAAATCAGTGTGGCTTGGCTCTACAACTATATCACTCTAAACTTCAGTCTATAGTAATCAGACCTCCCTTGGCAGCTGCTAATGTTTGCATTTGAACTCCCCTGCCATTCCCATTTAATCAGAATAAATTAATGATAGTTTCACTTCTCGTTGGACTCTTCTACAAACTGTCTTAGGCATGCATCTTGTAGGACATTAAACATGGCAGTGGTGTTGACAGTTACCACAGTGCAGTTACTCATCACTACTTGACACTTCTGTATCTCCAATTTTTTTAATCATTGCCTTTTCTTTTAGACATTTTAATAAAACATTTTTTTTATGATTACTGTATGAGCTGCATGAACGTGTTTGTTCCCTTCATGCCTTTGTTAATTTTTTCTGGTTTCTTCCATTTTCCAAAGCATGCTAGTTGATGGACAGGGGAGAAATAAATGATCCATTACATGCAGACAAACACAGGCACACACACACAAACATTTGTGTGTCACTTGGTTCACCAATTAAAACATTGAAGCACAGCTGGGAAACAAGTTTATCGATAAATAAATAACTAAATAAATAAATAAATAAATATAAAACAACTTCTTAAACATTTTTTGAGAGGTTAAGTACCTCTGCACCCCAGTACTGCCTGACTATTATATAAACCACCTCCAATATTGCACTGCAGTGGGGAAGGCACGTTCCTCAATTTCTGATGACATAAACACATACAGGCTTTCTTCCTCACTAGAAAAAGATTAACTTTCAATTAAAGGAATGTAACCTACATGAGGTTTTAACTCCCCCCTTCTCTCTCTCTCTCTCTCTCTATATATATATATATATATATATATATATATATATATATATATATATATATACATACTATATATACATACACACACACACACACACACACACACACACACACACACACACACACACACAACACCTATAGGTACACACACACACACACACACACACACACACACACACACACACACACACACACACACACACACACACACACACACATATATATATATATATATATATATATATATATATATATATATATATATATATATATTTATATATAAAATAGGCTCATAGAATGTTACTAGGGTAATGGCCCTAGAACCCTTAAAGGCCTAGCCATATTTATCCAGAGTTTCCCCCAATTGCCAGTGGTTAGGTGAGTGAAGTTTGCTAAGGTAAGGGATTATGGTAGTTAATAATAACTTACTCTATCCAGGAGAGACATGGATGCCACCCCAGGTGTGAATTTATGGTCACCCATCCATTGATCTAGGTTGCATTTGAAGGGGTCAGGCAGGGCCTCTCTTTCACATGAACTGGAAGATTTGTTCACAGAAGTCACAATCTCTGGGAGATGTATCTACCTCTCCAGCAGTCTCTGGGAGATGTATCTATCTCTCCAGCATACCCTGTTCATCTCAATTGCTAGGATAACATCCCTAGAGCGAGTGACCCTCATGCAGTTTAATTTATGAATGTGTAGCATTATGATTAGGGTCAAATCTGAGACTGCATTGTAATCCATGCACAGGTCACCACTTAGCAAACTGTAGGAGACAGAATACAGTGACAGGGCTTTCAGTCTTTTCACATAAGGCTTCTTTTCTGTACCCTTTAATTTCTTAGTGAAAAACTTATGTGGTCTCTCCTATTGTTGGAGGTGTCTGGTGAGGTACATGCAAAAGGGAGCACTGTACTCAATTAATGGTCTGAGGGCTGAGTATAAAGGAATTATAACATCCTAAGATTTAGATGCAGTTGCTACTGTGGATACATGGTGGTTAAAGTTCAGATTGCTATCCACCTGATTACCCAGATTACATATCACTGGGTCTAAACTTAGGAGGATGTTGTCTATAATGTAATTAGCTGGGATGTCAGCTTCCCAAAGGGAATAATAAGGCATTTATTTTGCATTTTTCATTAATCTGTGGCTTTGGCATGTATCATTTGTCTGCATTAACCATGTCTGCAGTATATTAACATTGTTTGGGGGGGGCTCAATGATTGCTCCCAATTTGTAATCATCAGCGAACTTGGTCAGCCACAGGAAATCCAAGTTTGCCTGGACTTCTGAGAAATAAATTCTGAATAGTAAGAGGCCCAGCAAAGAATCCTGTGGTATGCCACTAGTGACTGGTCTTTTGCTAGAGGTGAAGTCACCCATTTTGGCAGTATGTGTCCTGTCAGTGAGCCAGTTGGCTACACATCTGTTAATTAAGTGGTTAATTCCCAAATGGGAGAGCTTCTCTACAATACCTGGATGGGGGATTGTGGCAAATGCCTTAGCTATGTCAAGATAGGTGGCATGCACTATCTTTCCCTTGTCCAGGGCCTTGTTAACTTTCTCAAAGAAGTCGACAATGTTTAACAGACATGAGCTACTTTAACAAATCTGAACTGGGTTGGGTCCACAGTTTAGAGATTACATATGTCCTTTTTAGTAATGTACTTAAAGATTCTTTCCATGGTTTCGCAGATGGGGATAGTCAAGCTTATTGGCCTATAATTCCCAGGGTCAGTTGGTGGTCCCGTTTTGTGCAGAGGGATTACTATTGCTGTCCTCCATTTTGCTGGAATATAGCCAGTTCACAGGTTGTGGTTAAACAAGGATCCAAGTGAGCCTGCTAGGTCATGTTTTAAGTTGTTTAAAAGACAACCGGGGATGTTGTCTGGTCCCATTGATGCCATATTTTTCAACTTGGAGAGCTCCAAGATGACTGGCTCTCTTGAGATAATAGCCTGTGGAATGGTGGCATGTATACTTTGGGGGATGACTGAAGGGAACTGGGGAAGATGTTTGCTCCAAATCTGTCAGCTAGCAGGTTGGTTATTACCTCCAGTTGAGTATGGGTGGTGCCCTCCACAATGAGTTCAGTGCATAGCTGAGTATTATCTTTTACATTATGGATGTGGTTAAAGAATGCCTTGTGATTATCCCTAGCTAGTGAGGCTATTTTTGCTTTATAATTAGCTTTGGAGGACTTGACAATATTTGTAATTTGTTTGTTTAAGCTACAGAGGGATTTCTTCCTCTGCTGAACCAGTTCCCAGCTGTTCTTTGACATTATTTTCTTTGTTTTGTTATATTGCCCGTGTATACAAGGGGTCCACCAGATTTGTTTGCTTTTTCAGCAAGACCTGGTTTTAATCTGGTCAGGTACAGCTGATTCTATACAACTGCTTAAGTGGTTATACTGGGCATTGGTGCACACCTCTGTGCAGGAGACCATGTTATCTGCATTTGAGGGGTTTGAAACTTTTTATACCATCACTTGGTAGGAGGTAATTTGTCTTTGAAAAATTCTTAAGCATTTTTGAGCAGGTTGGAGTAGCTGGTCTTATAATTACATCAAATGAGACTGATTTATGATCCGATCTTACCAGTGATAACATCACGCAGGGGGAAGCTTGCAATGCTCTCCCATGATAGTGAGTACTATGTCCAGGACATATGAGGCTTCTGTGGGTGTGCTGACTAGTTGTTCCAGAGCATTTGTATTGACAAAGTCCAAGAACCTCTGAGCAAGAATGTTTGTTGTCATGTATGTTTCCCAGTCAATGGTAGGATAATTAAAATCACCCATGAGTAAAGTGTTGGACTGTACAACAAGTGACTCCAGTAAGTCCAGGTATGCAGTATGCTTGTCCTGTTTCATGGTGGGAGACCTATAGCTACCTATGATGTGGTAAGGGGATTTTGCCTATAGTTAAATGGACATGGAATAGATCAATAGAGTCATACTGTTTGACCAGTCTTGAGGTATACCTATCCTCATTGAAGATGGATACACCTCATCCTTTGGTTCTTTCATGCTCAGTTTGTGGTCTGAATGTATGGGAGGCATTGTGTCCCTACAGAGCTGGGGTGCTTTCTATGCCTTTGAACCATGTCTCTTGAATGCACAAATGTCAGCATCTTCAAAAGTGAGGAGTGCTTCCACAGAGTGCAGTTTCTTGCTTAGACTCCTAGCATTAAGCTGCAGTACCTCATATTTACCTATAGAAAAGTTTGTTATGTTGGGAGGTTGGTTATTTTAACACTGCTTAAAAATAGCACAATAGTGGTGGCTAATGCCTTTGCCGGTATCCGAAAGCCTAGAGGCGATATGTGCAGACCATCTCTAGCAAAGCAACATGGCCTGTCAACCATGTCTTCCCAGATTGACAGGTATTGGGTCCTCTCAGACAGACACCAGAAGCATAGCCAATTGTTAAAGTCAATCATTTTTTGTTTGTATTGTGACATTATACCTGGAGAATGTAGAATGCTGTTTAAGGCTAGGCTTATACCTGCCTGTGACACATAATCTGAGAGCTCAGTCATGTCTCTCTTCATATAATCCAGTGAGGTATGTCTCAAGTCATTCACCCCACATGGACTATTACAAAGTCATACTGGTACTTGTGGTTGAGTAACTTGAGTGTTTGAGTGACTTCACAGATCCTGGCACCTGACAGGCAGCTAACTGCATCCCACTCCTTTTCCAGCCTGATGAGGGGAACATCTGTGTATCTCACAATGGAGTCAACTATGACCAATAGATTAGGTTTTGTGGTGCTATGCCTTATAGGCTTATTTGTTGACACACTGGTATATGTGTGTTATTATGTGTTGTGGTTGCTTTTTGCATTGTTATGTGTGTAAGTGGTTTCTATTTGGGAGGCCTCTGATCTTTTGGTAAGTTACTAGTGAGTACCTCCACATATCTGGGTTTATGTGTTATGTCCTTAATTTAGTGTGGGAAGCGGGTATCTGCTGACAACCTGTTTGTCATTTGATTTGTCCTTATGTGAGAGCCTTGGTTCCAGTTTCATAGTCTAACTATATCTCTCACAAAAAGCATTTGTTTGTTTCAGGAGTAAGTGGTTGCTAGTATACATGAGAAAATTGCTGCATTGCCTTAGGATGCCCATATCTAGCAGTCTGGTCAGAAAGATGATGGGAAACTGCCCATCCATGATAGCATTCTCTTGCTGTATGTTTTATTAGGGAAGGGAATGGGCTAATTTGACAAGACTCTGCTTGTAGCGCTGAGACTACAAGAGGGACCTATACTTTGTGTAGGCTAAGTTTGATCAATAAGGCAATGCTGCTCAGTGCACAAATGAGTTGCTCTGAGAGCAGCAGAAAAGCTTGGAAGGGTTTCACTGACAGCTGTTTAGGGAAAACTGAGCTTCTACGCTTTTACATCTATACATGGCACTGCTAACCATAAATGTGCAAAGAGCAGCACCACGTAAACTTGAGCCTTAAATACAAGGAAAGAGAAACATGTTGTAAGCTAACTACCAATAAGGAAAGCACACAATAAGCCTTCAATCAGCAGTCCCCACCTCAGACAGGCTAGAGCAGAACAAGTTTGCCACAAGAGTGCAGAAAAACACTTTTTACAGCCCTGCAGCAAACAGAGCCAATGCAATACAGTGCAATTAACTATTTAAAGCAGCAGTAGACAGTGTCATTTTTTTTAGCTGTAAAATGCAAAAATAACAGGAAATAGCTTTAGAAACTGCTAAAGTACATTCACAGCATATAAGAGAAATGCAAAAATACTTATTTTTGTCATTTCAGTAGTGGATTGCTCCAGCTGATAGCAGATACTCAGCAATCGGCTGCAAAATCACCAAACAATGAACAGCTCTGAGTAGCTATATCAAAGCCCATGCAAATGTGAGTCTTAAATACAAGCAAAGAGAAATGAGTTTTAAGCTAACAACCAATCAAGAAAGCACACGCTAAGCCTTCTACCAGCAATTCCCAACTCTGACAGGTTAGATCAACATACTTCTGCCACAAGGGTGCAAAAACACCTTCATAATGTAGAATAGCTGGTTTGCAGCCCAGGTGTAACAAGACCACATAAACTACCTACAACAGCCCTACAACTTATAGATGCAGTGTAATACAGTGCAGTTAACTACTTAAAGTAGCAGAAGACAGAACATTTTTGAAACTGCTAAAGTACAATCACAGTATATAAAAGAAGTGCAACAAAATACTTAGAGTCCCTTTATGTGCTTCCCAGCTCAAATAGATCAAGTAAACGCCTACTGCCACTAGATAAATAATGCCAGTCCTCCAAATGTAAAAATACAGTAAAGGGGTGTTCTGGAGTAAAATGCTACCACAAACAAATTTAAAAGATATGAAATGCTACCACAAACATACTTAAAGATACGTATACAGCAGTATACTTTAAACAGTGTACGGAAGTGTAATTGTTCAATAAAAGTACTTTGCTTGATATAAATGAGCCTAGAGCAACTCAATTGTTCAGAATTTATAGCGGCACTAAAAACAAGATAAGCTGATTAATATGTCCTCCAGCCAATAAAACTGCATGCATAAATCTTAAGTGTTTCCTCATCCTAAACTGACCAGGCTACCTCCCAGTGCACTAGATGGCAAATCCACTAACCTCTTGATGTAAAAACAAGTGCTTGCTTGAGTGTAAAAATACATGACTTTATCCTGGGGGGGGGGGTTGTCAGAAGAGAAACTTTTTACTGGAGACAGCATACATCCTTAAGTCCAGTTCTCCCCTTCTTCCTCCCTGCTCCAAAGCTGTCAGTCACCAGAGATGCTTTGGACTTTGGTTGGGGAGCAGTTTCAAGAGGGATAAAAGTGCAGGGGATGTGGGACATCAAGGACAGATGCAAGCACACAAATATCAAGGAGATGCTTGCCTTGATCAAGGCACTCAACTCTCTGAATCCTCTTTGGTTCCTGGGACATCTGCTTGTGGTTACACACAATACAAAGTCACACAGTACATCAACAAGCAAGGGGGAATCAGGTTGTGCCCACTTTGCAGACTAGCCATGTTAGCTTAGAATATAGTTTCACAGAGCAGTGTTACTTTACATGCATCTGTATGTTTTAATTTTGGGCACTTATTAAAGTTTTGTGGTGTACTTGTTACATCCAGGCTCCCTGTGGTCATTCTGGCACACTTGTACTTTTTTGAGTTGTGTTTTAGTAGTGTGCACAGCTACTGGTTTCTGTTGGTTAATGTTCTTGTATGCTGCTCTATCTTTTCCATTACTATCATGGGCACTTTTGAATGTTCAGAAGTAATCCTCTAAGATCATTGTGGTTACTCCCTTCTGGTCCAGGCATCTGCGGTTCTCCCTTCTTTTGGAAATGGCCAGGAGCAATTATCACAAGCATCCTCACAGAATGGATCTAATCACACAAGAACAAGGGTATTTGATACACATTGATATCAATTATCTTCAGTTGACTGTCTGGATGTTAGAGTATTAGTTCCTTTTAAGCACACGTTTTGTGAGGATGTGAAGCAGGTACTAATGGAGGCAAGAAAGCTTGCTACGAGAAAATCATATATTAGCAAATGATAAAGGTTTTCTAGATGGTGCCAACAACATATCCAGCACCCATTCATGGCTAGTTGTTCAATGGTATTATACCATTTTATGCTTTTCTATCCCATGGACCTTCTTATTCTTTTATCAAGGTTAATGTATTAGCCATTTCAGTAGGTCTGCCGATGGATCATCCTCTTTTAAGGCAGGCTCATGTCAAATGTTCTTGAAAGGGGTTTGACATAAGAGGTCTCATAGTTAAACAATGGCCTCCCCTGGGATTTTAATTTTGTATTAGAGAAGCTAACACTTTCACCATTTGAACCAACTAATCTGGATTACTTGAGACTCAACATGGAAAACAGTTTTACTATTTTTTTCTGCAAGAAGGATATCAGACTTGTAAGTTCTTATGGTGAGCCAACCCTACCTCATTTTCCATAGAGGCAGTTATTTTTGAGAAATAACCCTTCTTTTATGTCTAGAGTACTATCTGAGTTTACCTTAAGCCAGACTACCCATCTCTCCCTTTTTTTCTGAACCTAAAAATGAGGGAGAAAGGAAAATCCATACCTTGGATTTCCACAGACAACTCAGGTATTATCATGACAAAACTAAATCTTTCATATCTTCAGGTCAATTGTTCATTTCTTGTGAAGGTAAGAAGAAGGGACAAACTGTGTCAAAACAGACTGTTACCAAATGGTTGTCTAAGACTATTACATTTTGTTACATTCACCATGACAAATCCATTCTAAGTGGAGTCAAGACCCTCATTACAAGGGTCTAGGCTTCATCAATGGCTCTTTGGAAAGGGTTGGATTCTAGAAGTATTCTAGAAGATCATACATGGTCCTCTGTACATACCTTTACAAAGCACTATAACCTTGATTCCTTCTCTAGTTCAAGATCAAGCTTTGCTTGTACCATTCTCCATTGGATCCTGGACACTTCTCCTTCCTACTTCCAAATATAGCTAGCTATGTGAATCTAGCCATATAGTTAAGGCTAGTGTAGTGATCATTAAGAAGAACATAGTACAGTGTTTAAGTGGAACTTAACATTACAGTAGATGTTCAAATGATCATTGCTGCAGTTGCTGCTCCCTCCATTACCCACCCACCACCATTTTTTGTTGTGTTTTTATGCCATGATGTGGACATTTATTTTTTTGTTATTCCTAGCATTGTCCTCTCAGGGCTCAGCCTCCATTTCTCTGTTGGCAGGAAAGCTCTGAAAAGCTTCATGCCCAAACTTGTCTTTTAGTCAACTCCGCTCAAGCTGCTTGAGAGTTTGGATGCATGGGAGTTGCCCTGAAGCTTTAGAAGCTGGTTGGCTGTGATATCCTTGGTAGGATATAACCCATATAACTAAGGCTACTGCAACAGTGACAATTTGAACATCTACTGCTATTGTTAAGTTCATCTTACACAACTGCACTATATCAAGAGACTCAGACTCAATAACTATATGTAGCATAAGTTAGTGTTTTCTTTTCCTTTATTAAAGACAGTTTATTTGCTTTTTTTTCTTTATTAGTAAACTAACTTTATTGTTAGACATAGCCCACTGATGTTAAACTGATCAGTTAACTCTGCAACTCTGGTACCTTCCCTTTTTCTCCAGTTTTATCTTTTCTCCTCTGTAGTGGTGCACACACAAAGGTATGATGGCATCCAAACCATGTTACACATTTCTGTAACTGTCATGGTACAAACAGTGCTCTTCTAACTAGAGTATTTGATCAAACTTAAAGAATTGTAAGAACTACAACAAAGATCAAGTTGATGGAGAAAATATAAGGTGTTAATCAATTGCTTGCTGAAATGCATGAGTCTTGAAGAAGATTTTAATAGTTAGGACCACAGAGTAATTTTACTCTATGCTGCATTTGTGATTTCTATGGGGCAGGGTCAAGTAAACATTAGTTGCATGATCCGCTAGCGTTATACAAATCTTTAAAACTTTCAGCAAAACATGGCATATAAAGTATAAAATACTACCAATTACTAAGAAAAGAAGAAGAAGATTTGATAGAAGTTATGGATCAAATCTGTATAGGACTTTCTAAGTTCAGAGGCAGATTTTTAGATTCTATGATCAACAAATATCAAAAGAAAATGAAAAAGTCATTAAAAAAGGCTTATATTTGTTTTAGCCCATACATCACACATATCAAAATTCAAGTAATAGAATTGCATCAGCTGGAAATGAAAGATGTTGTTCCCACTCGGATCTGTGACAAATCATCAATATATATGGATCTACTTCACATGGTCGACATTTCAGAATGTCAAAGACCATATGGCCGAGACAATATGGTTGACATCCAAAATGTCGACCATGGAATAAAAAAAAAAAAACACAACAAAAACTTACCTTCACGCTGCTAACCCTGCACCTGCCACATGGGGCTCTGTCCCCACAGCCCCCGGAACTTATATATATGAACTCCAAGACCTTACTACAGTGCAGAAGATGGAAATCTTTCCATTCCGCACTGTACGGAGATGCCATTTCCACATGGTCGACATTTCGAATGTCAATCATATGGTCTCGGCCATATGGTCTTCGACATTCTGAAATGCTGATCACATGAAGGGGACCCATATATATATAAATATATATATATATATATATATATATATATATATATATATATATATATATATATATATATATATATATGCCATTGAACTGGTCCAATGGTGAGATCATCACTCAGAAAAAAATCATCACAGCTGATTCAGAATCAGCTGATCGAACATTGCCAGTTTTGTTTCAGTGTGAGATCATGAACATTGGGAATCAAAGAGTTTGCCCTCTTCCCACTGTTGAACAAACTCTGAGATGTTATATATAATTAGTGGGGGAGGGTGACAAGGGCTCCCCCTCCCCCCGCAAAACAAATTGTTTTTGTTTTTTTTTGGATCAACTAGTTTTAGTCACTCTACTTCATGTCAACTATATGAGTGTATGTCTAAGTGTCATATACTCATGTGTGTGTGTGTGTGTGTGCATGTATATTTATAGAGAGATAGATTGCATAATTCATATTATGTATTATAAGTCACTAATAAAATAAATGTTGTGGCCCCAATTCCAAAAGACTTGCTGTTAGTGTAAGTGAAAACTTACACTGAGAGCAGGCTGAAAGTAATGTTTTGGAATCCCTGTACTAAGCCTGTTTATGGATGGGCCATACACCAAAGTAAGTCACTTACACTAAGAGGGCCTTGTGTCTTTCATTTGTCTAACTTTGTTAACTTGGATAATAACTATCCACAAACTTTTTTTAGATTAAAGATTAGACACAATTGTTGAAGGGTGGTTTCAATTCAGAATAAATATTAATATTTGTGTATGTCAATTAGCTTTGAATTAGAGCTATCTTTATTGGTATGCAGGGGGAATAAAGTATCCTGAGTTTGTTTACTGACTTAAACACATGGTGAAACTTGATGGAATGACAGAGGAGTGATGATACTTGATGTTCTCACTTCTCTTCAAAGAAAGGATCAGAGGACATGCTGGTTTTGTTGAGCTACTCTCATTGCTCTTGTAGAAACTGGGCCTAACAATAGCAACTGGGTTAGGCTAGTGGCATAGCTCTCAACCTTTAAGCACACAAAATCTGGACAAAGCCAAAAATAATGGAGGAACAATGCTCAAAAATCAGGGACCAATTTCAAATATTGTTCTTATAAATTTATGAAGTTGCTAGAAGTGTATGTTTTGCATTACCATAAATTTTTCTGAAGGATATGAAGTATGAAACTCAAATGCATGTTATGGTTTAGTGATTTCAATCCTCAATGCTTTGTTACAAAACCAGAACATTTATGACAATCAGACCAAAAATATGAGGAGGCAAATCTAGACATTCTGTGAAAATCTGGGGAGTTGAGGTACGGCAAGTGGGTAGGAATGGGGGCATCACATTATCACAGAAGTGGAAACATTTTCTAGATCATGCAACATTCCTAAGCACTGGTATTGTAGAGGTGTGCTAGCATGTATGGAAAAGTGCCTTCACTACTAAAGCCATCACTTTTGCATAGCAGCTATGGTGCTACTCCACTCGTCCCATCTCCTCTGCAGTTTGCATTACCAGCCTACCAGCAAGGGTCAGGCCCCAGTGAAAGGAGTCATTGCAGTTAGTGCCGTTTAATATACATAGACTGGGATTAAAAAAAGACTCATCGGGATGCAGTGATGCTATTTTTTATTTTCTTATTTAACATTTTCTTAGTGGGAAAGTCTGACTTGGAATGAAGCCAGTTTTCAGCAGAGGCCCAGGGAGAAACAGTCAAGACACATGTCTTTGCAGAGTGGGAGGAAACAGAAGTAACCAGCCAAATTCCACATGAATGCAGGCTCAGCACAGAAAGCACTCCAGCCAAGAATTGAACCGGAAAACCTCTTGCTGAGAAGTGACAATGCTACCGCTGCACCGCTGCACCACCTACAAAAGGAGTAGAGCTCTAACTCATGATCAGTGAAGGCACAGTAGTACAAGATAACCATGAAACAGGTTTCGAAATAGTTAAACATTGGTTGAATACAACTAGATTATCTGAGGAAAGGGAGAAGATATTTATATTTATTTTTGCAAAGTATGAAACAAATACTTTGCAGATGTTTTTCCTAGCTAATAATACACACTTGTATCGGGTATATGGAACTTCATTGAGGCCACAGTGGCCCCAAAATATGATTTTTTATTTTTTCATTTAATTGGATAAATGAAAGTCCTCAGATACTTCTCAGCCATAACCCTGATCACAAGACCAAGAGTAAATGTAATATACAGTAGCAGTGTAAATAAAGGAATGGTGAAAAAATTCCTTTATTTCTTACATTGGAAAAATAAATGTATGAATAGTCTAGACCTTTGGTAATGGTACAATGAAAATGTCTTGCTTACACAGAAAGGTAGTTTAATACAATAGAATAGGCATTGCTTGCTATAAAGATTTCAGCACTGAAACAATTTTTTTAAAGATTGCCATATTTAGGTAACTTTATTAGTGGGAATGAAGATGGTACTTTAAATGCATATCTATGATTCTTTATTGAACAGTATTTGCAACTCATGTAATGTTACACAAAATGTCCACAAGCCTTAGTTTGTAAGTGTTAAATAGTTTTCTAAAGCAGGATATAGAGCAGCAGAAGGTATATTCGAAATAAAACTAGTAATAAAAAGAAAATTTGACAGCAGTTTGTTAGACCAAGTGATTGTTAGAGTGTCTGGTAAGGGTAGAAATACAAAGTCAGAGAGAAAAAGCAACAATATCGTCAGTGATAAAGTAAAGATCTATATTTCTAGGATGTACTTCTAAGACCAACCTAATCAAGCAATGAGTAAACAAAATGTATATTATAAATTAATACCCTATAATGAAGGAAGCTATAGAAAAAAGTCATTTATGTTTAGAAATGGGAAACTAAATATGAAAAACCTGTGCAAAGCCATCATACAGTTAAAGCATTCAGTGATACATTTGTTAAAGGATGCTATGAATGTGGCTATTGTAACACTTGTAAATGTATTAAACAGATGAAGCTATACACGATAGGCATTATAGAAGAAGTGATCAGGTTATCACATTTTATAAATGGTCAGCAGAACGTCTTAGTTTCATAGTTTCATAGTATAGTACTAGGCTATCTGCCCTGGGGCATTTGTAAGCCTAGCCATAGTGATGTGGCTTTTGCCACCCCTTGAAATGGTACAAAAATGTACAGAGTAAATCTAGAATACTGTGCCTCTGTCTAGTAGTGACACAATGAAGGTCCCCTTATATAATAGAATTAGTTTACTGTGCCCCTGTCCAGCAGTGACACAGATGTGACCCCTGGGGTAAACTTACGATCTCCCATCCACTCATCAAGATTTCTCTTGAAGAGAGTCAGTGAGGGGCTCTGCCTAATACGAACTGGGATCCTGTTCCAAAGCATAGGAAGCCTCTGGGTTATGAATCTATCCCTCCAGCATGTTCTATTCATACTTGTGCCGAGGTTTAAGTCTTTAGCTCTTGTGGTCCTGATGGATTTGGATTTTTTGAGGTGGAGCATGTCCATCAGATCCTGATTGGACATGGCCTTGTACATCAGGCAGAGATCACCTCTGAGCAGGCGGTATGCTACTGAATAGAGCTGAAGTTTCTTTAGTCTGGTAGAATAAGACATATGTTGGAGACCCTTGATCCTTTTGGTGAGGTACTTTTGTGGTCTCTCCAGCTGTTGCAAATGCCGGGTGAGGTACATACCAGATGGGGCATTGTACTCAATCATGGGTCTGATGAGGGAGGAATATAGGGGTACAATGACATCCTTGGATCTGGATGTGAATCCCTTCATGATGAGGTGTGCAAGGTAGAATGTTTTTCTAACCACTTTGGCAACGTGGGTGTCAAATGAGAGGTGCATTATTTTAAAATCTGCACTGCACACAGACACACACATAAACACATACACACACACACACACACACACACACACACACACACACACACACACACACACACACACACACACACACACACACACACACACACACACAGTAACTTAAATCCTTTACAATTTGCCAGAATTTTTAGGAAATAGTAGATAATTCAACAAAAAAATGACAGTACATCTCAGTAATTTCAGAAGATAGGATACAATTAACAATGCACGCATTTGTCAAAGAAACTTGAAGGTAGTTTAAGTTCAGCTCATGATAATCAAAAGAATTCATGTTAAAAATGGTCACAGGGAGACATACTAAAAATGAGACCAGTATACATTGTTGGGCTCTATAAACTAGGTATCCTTAAGAGCCCTTATCTTAAATTAGCATTGAAGATGTTTAAAATATAGAAGTAAATAAATATGTAGTGACATGGCCATTAGGTGTTTTAATATGTCTTTACATCATTTTTAAATTAATGTTAGAACATTTATTTTAGCTATGCTCTCAAACATGTAATGATTTTATGACATATAATAGAAATTCATATAAGCATATGCATATAGTGTGTGTGTGTGTGTGTGTGTGTGTGTGTGTGTGTGTGTGTGTGTGTGTGTGTGTGTGTGTGTGTGTGTGTGTGTGTGTGTGTGTGTGTGTGTGTGTGTGTGTGTGTGTGTGTATGTGTGTCTATATCTATCTCTATATATCTATATTTAAATATCTGTATATCTATACTACCTTTATTTATATATCTATATGTATATGTAAGTATATATGTGTATATATATATATATATATATATATATATATATATATATATATAGAAAGATATATATATCTGGGTCTACTTCATTTAAATGAAAGTACATTTAAATGAATCTAACTTACCCAAGCTGATTCCACCAAAACTACATTACAACAAATGTACGTTCTGCCGAATTCCTTTCCCCGTGAAAGGAACCACTTGGCCACCACGGTGAACTGTGCCCTGTCTTCCATTTAGTGCCATCTCACAGTTGGTATATTTAAGTAGGGAGGGGTATGGGGGCACAGCCCCCAAGTTTGGTGGGCTTACTTTTGTTCTGTTTTGGTTCATTACCATGGTGGGCAAGTGGTTCCTTTCACAGGAAAAGAAATTCGGCAGTCTGTGCATTCATTGTACTGTCATTTCAGTGGAATCAGCTTGAGTAAGTCAGATTCATTTAAATGTACCTTCATTTAAACAAACTAGATGCATATATATATATATATATATATATATATATATATATATATGTGTGTGTGTGTGTGTGTGTGTGTGTGTGTGTGTGTATATATATATATATATATATATATATATATATATATATATATATATATATATATATATATATATATAGATTGAGATGTATAAAGTAAGATATATAGAATGAGATGTATAAAGTAAGAGTCTAAGATCCTCCGTTGGATAGAAACCTGTTTTCCAGTCGTGTCATGCACTGCAGGTCTTAGAATCAGGGTCAGAACATTAGGGAAAATGAGTAAACACTCTAAAATGTATAAGCAAAACTAACTTAAGTATTTAAATAAAAACACATCCAGTTAGGTGCACAATCAAGTAATATGATCCCTTAACATGATCTAAAGTATCATATTAAGGGATACCTGCTTGCGCATGTGATACGATATATTTTTATTTAAATACTTAAATTAATTTTGCTTATACACCTTTGAGTTTTTCCACAGAAAGAGAGACAGAGAGAGAGAGAGAGAGAGAGAGAGAGAACAATAGATAGATACAGACACAGCACCACAACACACACACACACACACACACACACACACACATATATATATATATATATATATATATATATATATATATAGATAGATATATATGTGTGTGTGTGCAGATCTGTGTGTGTGTTTGTGTTCATTTTTTATCAGTATTTATGGGGACTACAAATGTTTGCATTTATTTTATCTAATGAAACTCGGCCATTTATTTAATTATTTGTTATTGTTAACCAGGTGGGTAGGCTGATCCAAGTAACCTTTTCAGCCACTATGCAGGTACTGAAGCATGAAGGAGTGTAGCCATATATAATATAATTCATATGAAATACACGGAAGTGCATAGCCAAAAAAACACTTCCAAAAGAATGTAAATTAGCATATCAAATGGAAAATACACTTACAGTGGCAAAATCACTGATAATATAGATAACCACCCTAAGTCCAACAGAAAGAATCCTTACATGAATGTACACTTCTATGCTATGCAGAAAGTTATGCATCTTGTGTTGGGACTCTTGCCAGTACAGTCAGGCAAATAGAAGAGTATCATTGTGTATGCAGAATTACATGCAGCATATAAAGTGAACACAAATCTGTATATAGCAGACTTAAGACAATCATATAATAGGTAATAGAAAAGTATCTAGGTTATCTGGTACCCTGTGCAATTCCCCATTCTGGCACATCAGTGAAAAGCAGATTGCTATACTAAAAACACCACATATAACAGGCTTCAGCCATGACCACAATTATAATATCAGTATTCAGTTCTGAATGCTGGTACAACACTACTGCACCATCTACAACTGCTAATTGCACTCTCTTATACCTTGCACATGAGGAAGCTATTTCATTTGCCCCTTCCTAGCGATGCCACTGGTACACCATACAGTAGTTAACAGAGAAAAGATTCTAGGATATTGGTAGTAAGGAGAGAAAAAGAGAGGGAGACAGAGAAGTTATAACAATTATAGGAATACTTAATGAGAAGTGAGTGTAGGGAAGCTAGTGGCTAAGGAGAGAAACAGGGAAGAGAGGGAGAAAGAGAAGTTATAACAATTATAGGAATACTTAATGAGAAGTGAGTGTAGGGAAGCTAGTGGCTAAGGAGAGAAACAGGGATAATGGAAAAGGGAAAGATGATATAGAGAAGCTTAAGAGATGATGCAGAGAGTTTAATTTCTATACCTAAATTCTGTTTTTATGACATCGATTTATAAAGTCTATTTTAGATGGGAAGAAGCAGTGCTGGGTGCTGCTGTGTGGAATGCAGATTATTTACTGTCCACAATGCAGCTGCTTTTGTAGCTTTCTTTTAGTTAGTGGTATAGATTGTGTCTAAAAGTCCTATAATTAGCAGCTTGTCTTTTTTCTTGCAAAATGTACAGTTTGGCAGAACAGTTTTACTAAAATTTCTTCCTCCGAGGCCTTGACTGAATTAAGCTCTCAGTAGTGTGAGACATTGTTATATTGATTTTGTAGTGGGTAGTATCAACTCTTTATATGCAGTTTTAAGAGAAGCAAGAACAGTAGTGTTCACAGATGATTTTAAAGCTGAGGCGATAAAACACAGAATGAAGATGGGGGTGTAAATCAGAGGAGTTTGGTGTGGGATTTTTTAAGGATAGGAATTATAACTAACCCCAGGATTCATGAAGCTTGCGCCAGGCGCAGGCGTAGCGTAGGCATTCTAATGCCAAATATGGCCGCCGAGCAATTCAGGTACGAGTCGATTCCACTTGCACTACCAGCATATGCCAGCGCTCCGCAGCTCCCGGCGCATGTATGCTAATCACCCCATGTGCAGTAGTGCAGCATACAAATGAAGGTACATAGTGATTCATGAAGTGGTGCAGGCGTAGCGTAAGCATACTGAAATGTAAACCAAAAAACACGGTTTACATTTTCCCAAACATAACATCAGAGCCATGAAAGCGGAACAAACTTACATATGATAATGTTAATATATGCCAATGGCTGGATATATAGCCAATGGCATAAAAATACATGCACAACACATAATGAATAACATTTACCACCATGGCCACACTAATGCAAAGTAAACCCACAGTGCTGCAGTGCACAAACGGGATCATAATGAAAATATATTTAGACGTTAGAAAACTGCAATGTAACACAAGTCATAAATTCCCCATAATAGTCAATGACAGGCATGTTACACCACAACCATGGCACAAGGGTTGCTAAGGGTCTGTGACAGTGTTTGGCACAGTAACTAGGAATTAGTAGTCAATGTCATGCAAATGAGGCAAGTAATACTGAATTGCAAACACCTTGCCGGCATAAGGCTGTACCACATGGCATAACAGTATAACACCAAGGAGTAGCCAGGAGGTATACACGACATCAGGAGAGAGGGGGTGCCACCGTAGCTGTAAACACATTGGAGCATCACTAATCCTGGTTGCCCATTGCTAAGCAAAGCCACAGGATAGGGGTGTGGATGTAGCCATAGCTTTGCTTAGCTGAGAGCACACAATGTGACTGAAAGCACATGTGTAAGCGGATGACAACGTGCTCGAAATCCGGTAAACGGCTGCATGTGGCGCATACCACAGTTGAAACAGGAAGGTTACAGGAAGACAATAAGGAAATGCCACAGCAGGGTAATTGGAGTACAACTGAGTAATTAACACCTATTAACTCACAGTGGGCCATTGACAGTAGCTAAAAAGGCTGCTAGCAACAACCTGCAGAGCAGAAAAGGGGAGGTGCCGAATTGCAAAGAAAAGAGAACTGTCACAGCAGAACAAAGCAAACCTGCAGTAGATCGGCTACAGAACACATTTTGCAACACAGTCCTGGGTTGGGAAAGTACAAAACAAGAAAGCAGGCTGCTGGATGCATGCCTGACAATGGGAGGGGAATCAGGTTGAAAAATGAAGGCAAAAGCAAGAGATGATCCACGGCAGCCAAGTGTAATTCAACACCAAAGGCCCCACAATAGCAGTACCTGCGGTAAAACCCATAAGTAAGATACCCTGCAGCTTGGATTGAATATACACACCCAATGACATCATCAGCTTCCAAGGCACAATAGTATAATGTGTGAAGGCACCTCACACACACTTGGGTATTCCCAAACACTGCACCATCAGTGTAAACAGACGGGGAACTTTTAAAATGTACATGTTGGGAGCTGCCATAGCTTTGATTCATCAGCATGTGTTGGAGACTTAAGGTGGTGTGGAGGATGATGCTCACAACCACCTCAGGCACTGGAGGAGGAGAAGAGTGTTCAGACCAAGGGTAACATACCAGGGACAAGATGATCTGGAGATAGTAGAGCGTTATATGGTAGACAGGGACATCATACAGCAAATCGTTGAGCTGTGCCAGCCACGCCTCAGAGCCAGAAACAACAGAGGAGAACCCATCCCAGTGGACACGAAGGTATGTGTAAGCTTGAGAATACTAGCCACAGGTACCTTTCAAAGGCGAACTGGAGATATCATGGAGATCTCACAGGCATCAGCATCCAGGGTACTCCACCAGTTCCTGGATGCCATGTTACCACATGCCAATGAGCATATATACTTCCCCCGAATGCAGGAGGAGTTGGCCAACAATATGCGCCTCTTCCACCGTGTGGCAGACTACCCGGAGGTACTGGGTGCAATAGACTGCATGCACATACACATCAAGTCACCACTCGGTGAGCATGGTAGGCACTACATAAAGCACAAGGGATACCACTCCATCAACTGCCTGGTCATGTGCAATGCCCAGGGCATTATTATGAATGTGTGTGCCGGCAGCTCTGGAAGCTACCATGACTACCACATCTGGCATGCCTCACAGCTGTTCCAGGTATATGCCAGGGGGGATATCCCATATGGCCACCTTGTGAGGGATGCTGGCTATGAACTGGAGCCGTTGATGATGACTCCCATCAGAAATGCACACACAACCATGCAAGAACACCATAATAAGGCACACGCACAAACCAGAATCATCATAGAGCATGTGTTTGGGATGCTGAAATCACGGTTCCATTGCTTGGACATATCTGGTGGATCCTTGCAGTACTCTCCAGGTACGTGTGCCCACATCTTCATAGTATGTGCCATGCTACATAATATGATCCTGCGGAAACAGCTGCAGCAGGGACATAATGGTGAAGGCCCTCACAGCCCACCACAATTGCCAAAGGCACCAAAGGTACAGAGGGATTCAGACCACGAACACCCTGTGTCAGCCCCAGTAGGCAGACGGAGGCGTGCCCAGTATGCCCATGCCTTGACAAAGAGGGAACGTATAGCACATACACTGACAGTGTAGGCCCCTATGGACTGACACACTTCTCCACCTGCACACACAGTAAACATGGATGGCACACACACATGACCACCTATAAATTGTCACGTATAGGTGGTCTACTGTGTGCATCCTACATAGGCAGTCCTCAACTATTACACACACAACTGCTATTGGTACAAGGTAAGTAAACACCTGAACAGTAAATTAAGTTAACAGCATGTGTTGATACTGTATGTATAGGTTCCGAGATACATCAGTAGGTACATGCCTAACTGTCAGAGGCAATTCATAAGCCTAGCCAAAATGTGTCTGCTGTCGCCACCCCATTGATTAACTAACTGTCCCTCCATGGAGCAGAGCCAATTGTGGGATCCCTGGGGTGTAACCACTGTTCCCCATCCACTCTGCAAGGACTCCCTGGTTTGTTAATGAGGGGCTCCATATAATGTAATCAGTGATGTAGTTCCAAAGCATGGGGAGTACCCATGACAGGTATCTGTCACCCCAGCATTCTCCAGTTATGGTTGTGGCAAGGTGTAGCTCATTACAGTATGTGGTTCACTGTGACATGGATTTCCATAGCTGGTTCATATCCATTAAGTCACACTTGGACATACCATTAACAGGTATCATCCATATGTACACCAACTGAGTTACACATTTGTTTGCAGTATTGAGGAACAGCCGTAGTACACTCTACATACTAAACACCATAACACTTGTACATTTCCCAGATGCCTCAGTGATAAAGCCACTGACTGTGCCGTTCATGGTCCCAGTTCCATGACCTGCAAGGGCTGTTACGTAATTCTGATGTCCCGAATAATGGATGTTGGATGCAGGTCATTAAAGCATGTTTTAGCACGTTAGCGGGTTTTTGCTCCGGTAAGTGTCAGTAAGTGGCATTTAAACATGAATACATGGATATGCACAACACAGGTCTAACCTTTGCTGAATGTCGCACAGATCATGGGAAAAGCTGCCCACAACCGCTGAAATGTGCGTTATTTACCCTTGTGCTAATAGTGCCTGCTCTGAGATGTAAAACGACCACTGCCAGGAGTAGAACATGCAACCATGTACACAATCTTCACAATAACCTACCACTAAGCTACCTGAGATATACCAATGGCAGGTGTGTATTGTGACAGGTTAAAATACAAAAGGGCGGACTTCAGGAAATAGTATACACCGCCAAGTACGCAATGAAAGGTGTATTCTCTCTATCTCTCTCTCTCTCTATATATATATATATATATATATATATAGAGAGAGAGAGAGAGAGAGAGAGATAATATAGAGAGAGAAAGTGTGATAGAGAGATATATGTCAATATATATGGATATACATATATGTGCAAATATATAGATAGGTTAACAACATCTTCACAACCATCATCATCATCATCATCATCATCATCATCTTCTTTTGGCTGTTCCCGTTAGAGGTTGCCACAGCGGATCACCTGTTTCCATTTCTTCCTGTTCTCTGCATCTTACTCTGTCACACCAACCACCTGCATGTCCTCTCTCACCACATCCATAAACCTTATCTTAGGCCTTCCTCTTTTCCTGTTACCTGGTAGCTTCGTCCTTAGCATCTTTTTCCCAATATACTCAGCATCCCTCCTTAACACATGTCCAAACCAATGTAATCTTGCCTCTCTGGCTTTGTCTCCAAACCTTCCAACATGGGCTGACCCTCTAATGTACTTATTCCTAATCCTGTCCACCCTCGTCACACCCAGTGCAAATCTTAACATCTTTAACTCTGCCACATCCAGCTCAAACTCCTGCCTTTTTGTCAATGCCACTGTCTCCAACGCATATACCATGGCTGGTCTCACTACCCTCTTGGAGACCTTCCCTTTCACTCTTACAGGTACTCGTCTGTCACAAACCACTCCTGACATTCTTCTCCACCCACTCCATCCTGCCTGTACTCTCTTCTTCATCTCTCTTCCACACTCACCTTTACTCTGAACTATTGACCCCAAGTATTTAAACTCATCCAACTTCGCCACCTCAACTCCTTGCATCCTCACCATTCCTCTATCTTCCCTCTCATTCACATGCATATATTCTGTCTTAATCCTGCTGACCTTCATTCCTCTTCTCTCTAGAGCATATCTCCATCTCTCCAGGGTCAGGGTCTCCTCCATCTGTTCCCTACTCTTACTACAGATCACAATGTCATCTGCAAACATCATAGTCCACGGGGACTCCTGTCTAATCTCATCTGTCAACCTGTCCATCACCATTGCAAATAAGAAAGGGCTCAGAGCTGATCCTTGATGTAACCCCACCTCCACCTTAAATGCATCCATCACTCCCACAGCAGTCCTCACCGCTGTCACACTACCCTCGTACATATCCTGTACCACTCTTACATACTTCTCTGACACTCCTGACTTCCTCATACAATACCACAACTCTTCTCTAGGCACCCTTTCATATGCTTTCTCTAAGTCTACAAAAACACAATGCAACTCCTTCTGACATTCTCTGTACTTCTCCATCAACACTCTCAGAGCAAACATCGCATCTGTAGTGCTCTTTTCCGGTATGAAACCATACTGCTGATCACTAATCATCACGTCCCTTCTTAACCTAGCTTCCACTACTCTTTCCCATAACTTCATGCTGTGACTGATCAATTTAATCCCTCTGTAGTTATTACAGCTCTGCACATTACCCTTATTCTTAAAAATTGGTACCAAAACACTTTTTCTCCATTACTCAGGCATCCTCTCACTTTCCAAGATTTCATTAAACAATCTGGTTAAAAACTCCACTGCTATTTCACCTAAACACCTCCATGCTTCCACAGGTATGTCATCTGGACCAACAGCCTTTCCATTCTTCATCCTCTTTATAGCTATCTGTACTTCCTCCTTGCTAATCCATTGTACTTCATGATTTACTATCCCTACATCATCCAACCTTCTCTCCCTCTCATTCTCTTCATTCATCAACCCCTCAAAGTACTCTTTCCATCTCCTCAACACACTCTCCTCGCTTGTGAGTATGTTTCCCTCATTATCCTTTATCACATTTACCTGCTGCACATCTTTCCTAGCTCAGTCCCTCTGTCTAGTCAGTCGGTACAGGTCCTTTTCTCCCTCCTTAGTGTCCAACCTTTCATACAATTCTTCATATGCCTTATCCTTAGCCTTTGCCACCTCTCTCTTTTCCATGCACCTCATCTCCTTGTACTCCTGTCTACTTTCTTCATTTCTCTGACAATCCCACTTCTTCTTTGCCAACCTCTTCCTCTGTATACTCTCCTGTACTTCCGCATTCCACCACCATGTCTCCTTGTCATCCTTCCTCTGTCCAGATGTCATACCAAGCACCTTTCTAGCCATCTCCCTTACTAGCTCTGCTGTCGTTACCCAGCTATTTGGTAACTCTTCACTGCCACACAGTGCCTGTCTTAACTCATCCCTGAACTCCACCTCACAATTACCCTGTTTCAATTTCCACCATTTGATCCTTGGTGCTGCCCTCACACTCCTCCTCCTCTTCTTGATCAACAATGTCATCCTACAAACCACCATCCTATGCTGCTTAACGACACTTTCCCCAGTCACCACTTTACTGTCTCTAATCTCCTTCAAACTGGCCCTCCTACAAAAGATATAATCCACCTGTGTGCATATTCCTCCACTCTTGTATGTCACCCTATGCTCCTCCCTCTTGTTAAAATACATATTCACCACAGCCATGTCAATCCTTTTTGCAAAATCCACTACCATCTGACCTTCTGCATTCCTTTGTTTAACACCATACCTACCCATCACTTCCTCATCCCCTCTCTTCCCTTCACCAACATGCCCAGTGAAATCTGCTCCAATCACCACTCTCTCACCCTTGGGTACAGTCATCACCACATCATCCAATTCACTCCAAAATTTTTCTTTCTCATCCATTGCACACCCACCTTGTGGAGCATATGCACTAATAATATTCATCATTACACCATCAATTTCCAGCTTCATAAATATCAGTCTATCAGACACTCTTTTCACCTCCAAAAGACTCTTAGAATACTGTTCCTTTAGAATAACTCCTAGGCCATTTCTCCTGCCATCCACACCATGGTAAAACAATTTAAACCCACCTCCAATACACCTAGTCTTAACCATGGAGGTACATATAAATAGGATACTACCAAATACCGAATGCTTTACATACCGACGTGTGTAATCACGAGGGTAAAGACCGAAAGACCACAGTACTGAAACACCAGAACCGCGAGTACTTTTATACGATGTTAAGGGACATTTAGTTAGTGCGCCTGGTGCTGCGTTTCAGGTAGGTACTGTGTGTAAGTGTGTTTCTGATTGCTGTAGTGTGTGTAAGTGTGTGTTCTGAGTGTGATTTGTGTTTCTGGGGTCTGTAATATGTGTGTGTGGGTTTGCTTCATGTGTCTGTTTGTGCTATCTTGGAGGTAGATTATTAGAGTAGGTGTGGTGTGGGGTGCGCAGCCACCCACATGGGGGGTGTATGGGGCATGGCCACCTGCCCATACTTAGTGTAGGATGGTTTGTTTGGATGTGATGGGTAGCAGTGTGTCTGTGTGTGCATGTGTGTGTTCTGTGTTTGTGTTAGTTCCGGAAGTTTGACTGTCATGAGTTTGAGTGTTCGGTATTGTGGGGTTTGGGAGTCTGGGTGGTAATGTGGTCATTGGAGGTGTGTGCGTTCCTGAATCCATGGGTATGCCGTATACAGTGGTTGAAGTCTTCAAATATGTGTATAACATGGACCATAGCAATCACACAGTCTGCCACGACCGAACATTATGAACAAAGGATATGGAGAGTATATATGTCTATACACTATTACAAATATGTGCTATGGACATGAGCCAAAGATAGGGTTTCCACCTGTCTCACCTTTCGATGGGCAGTCCCTCTATGTGCTGTAGTGTCCTGACCAAAATGAATACAAATACTAATATCCTACAATCTCGAAACATTTGGCATGCTCCATATTTAATGTAATTGTTGCATAAAATAGTCATCTGTATCTAAAATACCTACATGTAACAAGAAACAGGATAAGCAAGTAAACCACTACAAGAATAAGCTTTTATATAGGCATATATGTAAAGTTCTATACTTTGTACTGACAGTGGGTATGTGTCAGCCTCTAAAATCCGATGCGTGTCCTGCAAATGTACCACTATGGCCATTTGAAAAGGTGGCAACCCTAGCCAAAGAGGTTCAGTCACCAACACAACTCCAATGAGTGCAAATATCTGTGACAGAAATACACGAGACAGCTTTCATGCAGCAACATTTCATTACATACCGATGTATTTCCAAAGGGATTGAAGGACCAACATCACCCGCATGCTATTCAGGAACCAATTAACAATGGCTTAATGAATCAGCCTGCAATTACCATAGTATTAGTCCACTAAAGGATAGGTCTTCAAATAGGGAAGGAGCCCTCACACACATATCGAATATGTATAAATGCAGTTCCTACACACCTGTATCTGCTATGTACACCCACCTACATCTCCCCCACACCCGAAACAATTGCAATACATACTGTAATAACATCACAAACATCCACTCTCTCTATGACATCTGCAGAAGCCTTAACACACCTTGTCAGAGACACACTATAATGGGCCTATGTGAAATTCTTGCTGTTGTACAATGGCACAGACGTCGATGATACAGGGTTTGGTTGCAATAATCCCGTATCAGACGGCTATGCGTACACCAGGACGTGTTACCAAATAGTGATTAACAGCACGGTATGATACACATGTACAGTATACCAAAGATGTCAGCTGAGCACAGTTCAAAACACCTAATGTTCTATGAATAGCCAAACAGCCTTGAGCTGCCCAAACATCGTTGCCACACCTAAACATTTGCAGATGTATCAGGTACAAACCCTGCAGAAGTAGCAATGTTCATAAATATAACAGCTAGACTCACATGTAGAATTACATCCTCTAGCCGTTACACACAATCCATGGGGGCCATGAAGTTAATATATCTCTGTGTGTCTCCATATAGCTATTGCAATTCATCACAAACAACACATCCAGGCCATCTTCCATGAATGTAGGGCAAAGGGCCCAAGTGGAATATTCAATTATACACCACTGTTGCCATGTCATTGGCTAATGGAGTAGCTGCACAGCTGATGTGCATGTAATCATCTACTCCGGAACACCAATTGGTGGCAGGATACCACATGTTACTGATATCTAAGTATAAAAAGATGGCTTGTCATACATTCAAACCATCTGTATATACCAGCAAAACATTACAACGAGGATTGCAACACAAAACGATTAGGATTTATATTACCATCAACGATAATTCGGGTTACTAATAAGGTATGTAGAACACTCAGTATGTCAGTGTACGTAGTACCTGTTCTGTAATAATTAAAGTGTACGCAATACATATAGTATGAAAAGGTATTATGTAGTGATGTATTGTTAAGCATAGTAACACTCGTAGAAATTGTGTGTACTACTGTAGGCCACAAGGTAAACACCTCGTACACCACAAGGGATGCTATATAAGGACTTTGAACACAACAATTCCACTCTAGCCGCTGCCAGTGGCAGGGTTGGTCCAACGAGTATGTGCCATAACAGGGGATAGTATATGTTGATATACTGTAACAGTAGGCATATGTATGGGCATATAACTGAGAATAACATGTCTAAGGTGGTCCTGCTGTGCAATTATGATTTGCATTGTGGGATATTGTGGCAAAAATGTGTAATGTACAGTATTGTAGGTAGATATGTCTAACATTTTACATAGCATTACTGTTATGTTATGCAAACATCAGGTATGTCTATTGGCATGTACAATACACAATAACAGATACATATGACTTGTAGTCACCAGACAGTGTATCAGCATGATAGCTAATTGAAATGGAAGAGCTAGTCAATTATCCATGCACAAAAGGCATGTAATAGCTTCAGAGGTTCATAGTTAGGTACTATGCTGTCTGGCCAAGGCCATTCATAAGTCTAGCTACAGTGTTTTGACTTGCGGCACCTCCCTAGGTTAGTTTCCTGTGCCTGTGAACAGCAGAGCCATTAGTTTCCTGTGCCTCTGTACAGCAGAGCCACTGCAGTGATCGCTGGTGTACATGTCTGTCTCCCATCCACCCATCGAGGTATCTCTTGAAGAGTGCTAGTGAGAGTCCCAGCCTGATGTACATAGGAATCATGTTCCAAAGCATAGGGAGTGTCCAGGTCAGGAATGTATCCCTCCAGCACGTCCTAGTCATCGTTGCGTTTAGGTACATATCCCAGAGCATGTGGCTCTCAGGGGCTTTTGCTTATGTGGAGCATATCCGTCAATACTGTTTTGGACATGGGCCTTGTATGTTCAGCAGAGATCATCTCTGAGTATGCGGTATGTAAATGAGTACAGTTGGAGGTTCTGTAGTTGGGCTGCATACGTCATCCTTCGGAGGTCAGTATTCCTGTTGGTGTGGTAATGTTGTGGTATTTCAAGCCATTGCTGTTGTCTCATAAGGTACATCCCAAATGGGGTGTTGTGCCCTTTAATGTGTTTCATAAGTCATGAGTAGAAAGGCATAATGGCTGCCTTTGTTCTGGCTACAAACCCATTAGAGGTTAGGGGGGGCCACGTAGAAGGATATCCACACCACCTTGCTAATATGGTTATCAAAGGAGTGAATGCTATCTACTTGGGTTCTAAGATCCCTTATTACGTCTTATGTATGTAGGGGACTACCACCTATGTGATAGTCTGCGGGTGACTGGTGTAATCCAAAGGGGGTGTCTATGTACCTTGTGGCATACAGCTTGAGGCCATGTTATTGACACCAGGTATCCATCCCAGTGACACCCTTATGGAGGATGTCTGTATCAGCTGGGGACGCAATCATGGCCCCTAGTTTGCAGTCTTCTGCAAACCTTTTCTGGGTAAGTCCTCCTGTGCTAGCCTGTACCTCAGAGAAGCATATACCGAACATGAGGGGCCCTATGACCGAGCCCTGGGAGATGCCAATTGTAACTGATTTACAGTAGGACCTAGGGTATGCTACCCTCACTATGTGGGTTCTGTCCATGAGCCACTTTGCATAACATCTCATGACGTAGGGGTTAATGTGCAGGTGGATGTGTATCTTGATAATACCAGAATGGGGAACAGTGTTGAAAGCCTTTGAGAGGTCAAGGTAGGCTGTGTGGACCTCCTTACCCTCATCTACTGCCTTGGTAACTGTCTCAAAGGACTCCACCAGGTTTGGGAGGCATGGTCTGGCTCTAATAAATCAAAACTGGATGGGATCAAAGGTTTGGAGGGCCACCAATGTCTCAGTGAATGAGATCCATGATGATGTGCTCCATAGCCTTGCAGAACACTCTAGTCAGGCGTATAGGGCAATAGTTCCCCTGGTCCATTTTGGTGCCACCTTTGTGGAGTATGATAACTGTTTCTGTGCACCATTCAGGGGCCACAATGTCTGATGCAAGGCTATTATTGAATATGGTGCCTAAGTGGGGAGCCAGTTCATTCTGAAGTTCATGGAAATCGCAGCCTGGGATGTTGTACGGCCACATGGATGCTGTGTTCCTGGCTTTAGAGAGTGCAGCTTTGAACTGTGTAGTTGTGATCGCAGGGACTCTGCATCATTCCTGTATAGATATGGGCCATTTAGGGTGTGAGAGGGGTGTAAAGTTAGCACTGAACCTATCTGCCAGGATGTTGCCAATATCAGTCAGTTCTGTAATGTTCGTGCCTTACTGCTGTATGTCAGAGCAGATGTGGGTATCGCCATCGAGAGTAGTGACATACCTCTAGAACGCTTTGTGGTAGTCCTTGGAATTAGTCACAGTTATGTTTATGTAGCTAGCTTTGGAGGATGTGATAAGGGATCTCAGATTCTTACTGAGGCTGACCAGGGAGCTCCTCCACTCATGGGATTGTACTCTACTTTGCAACAGTCTCCTCCATCTATTGTACATTATGTCCATGGCAGTGGACCACCAGAGCGGCCTCCATTTTCTGGTGGGTACCGTCATGGTTCTGTTTGGGATAGCATGATCCATGCAGTCATGTAAGTGCTAATTAAGTGCAGTTGTGTATGATTCAGCAGTTGTAACTGTATTGTCCATCTGCATGGGTGTCATGACATTTACTACTGCTGTCATAAGAAGCCTGAAGTTGGCTTTGTAGAAATATTGTACTGTGTTTTCCATAAAGGGTGTGGTGCCGGGATGTGGATAACAAGGGTGATTAGCGTAAGTTCGGATCTGACCAATGAGGAGATAACCCCAGGTGTGGAACACAAGTCACACATGTTGGTAATGACCAGGTCTAGGATAATGTTGCCCCTGGTGGTGGTGTGGATATGTTGATCCAGGCGATTGGAGGTTATGAATCCCAGAAAGCATTGGCCTAATGTGTCGGCACATGAGTAGGTATCCCAGTTAATGGTGGGGTAGTGTCAGTCACACATCAGTAGTGTGCCTGTTTGAACCCTAATTTCCAGTACACCAAGAAGAGAGGACTGTTAACCATGGGGTATGGTGGGGGATCTGTAGCAAGCTACAATTTGTATAGCAGTTATGGCCAGAGTTAGTTGCACTTGGATAACCTCTGATGCATTGTGCTAAGCAACTAGCCTGGAGGTGTGGATATCCTTAGGAAATATGGACACACCTCCGCCGTGGGTGTTCCGGTAATGGTTACATGACTGAAAGGTGTGGTATGAGTAATAGCCTGGTAGTGCAGGGGTGCTCTCAGGAGCCTAGAAGCAGGTCTCAGTCACTGCACAGATATTAAAGTGGTCCATTACAAGGAGTGCCTCGGGTGAGTGCATTTGAGATGAAAACGTCAAGCATTGAGTAGCTATACCCTCAGGTTTTGCTTGCCTATTTCTGTTATGGTGGTGAATATGTTATTTGAACCATGCCTAAAACAGGCACTATAGGAGCAGCAAGAGATTTAGCCATTATCCGGAATCCCAGGGCCAACAGGTGCAGGCCACCTGTACCAAAGCATCATGTTCTGTCGACCATGTCATTCAAAGCAGACAGATACTGGATACCTTTGGAATGACACCAGAAGCATAGCCAATTGTTGAAGTAAATCATTTTGTCCTTGTACTGCGTTATCAGTCTGGATGATGGCAGAATGCTACTCAGGGCTAGGGCGATAACTGCCTAGGCTACAAGATCGGAGAACTATTCCATGTCTCTTTACATGTAGTCCAGGAAGGTACATCTCAGGGCATTCACATTCACATGGACAATGACACAGTCATATTGTACCTGTTCAGGAGTGACCTGAATGCATAGGTTATGTTGCGGATCCTGTTACCCGATAGGCAGCTGACAGTAACTATCTCCTTGTGTAGCCTGGTTCATAGGTTCATAGGTTTATACTAGGCTATCTGCCCTAAGGCATTTATAAGCCTAGCCCAAATTATTGTGGCTTACGCCACCCCTTATATGAAAAAATACTGTGCCCATTAGTTTGTTGTGCCTCTGTCCAGCAGTGACACAGAGATGATTCCTGGGGTAAACCTACGATCTCCCATCCACAGGTCTAGATTTCTCTTGAACAGAGTCAGCGAGGTGCTCTGCCTCACATGGACCGGGATTTTATTCCACAGCATAGGGAGTCTCTGAGTGATAAATCTATCCCTCCAGCACGTCCTATTTATATCCGTGCTAAGGTTTAAGTCGCTTGCTCTAGTGGTTTTGGTGGATTTGGATTTTTGAGGTGGAGCATGTCCATTAATTCGGGTTGGACATGGCCTTGTATGTCAGGCACATGTCACCTCTGAGCAGACGGTATGCGACTGAATAGAGCTGGAGTTTCTTCAATCTGGCAGCATATGACAGATTTTGGAGTCCCTTTATCCTTTTGGTGAGGAACTTTGGGGTCTCTCCAATTGCTGCAGATGTCGGGTGAGATACATCCCGAATGGGGCATTGTACTCGATCATTGGTCTGATAAGTGAAGAGTACAGGGGAACAATGACCTCACTAGATCTGGATGTGAATCCCTTCATGATCAGGTGGGCAATGTAGAAGGTCTTTCTAACCACTTTAGCAATGTGAGTGTCAAAAGAAAGGCCACTGTCAACCTGGGTCCCCAGGTCCCTGATAACCTCTTCTGTGCTTAGTGGATTGCCACCTATATGGTAGCTTGGGGTTACCTTGTTTTCCAAGGGTATGACTATACATTTTTGGCGTTTAACTTCAGGCCATGGCTCTGGCACCAGCTATCTGTTTCCGTGAGTCCCTTCTGAAGGATATCCGTGTCCGATGCACTTTCCACTATGGCCCAGTTTGCAGTCGTCTGCAAACTTTGTCAGCCAAAGTCCTCCCATGTTGGCCTGTACTTCTGAGAAGTAGATGCCAAACAATAGGGGCCAAGGACCGAGCCCTGTGGGACACCACTTGTGACCGGCTTGGAGTCTGACACAGCGCCAGCAACTCTAACCCTGTGGGTTCTGTCCTTAAGCCAGTTTGCAACCCATCTTGTGACATATGGGTTTACATTTAAGCTGGTAAGTTTTTCTACAATACCCGAGTGGGGTATTGTGTCAAAGCCTTGCAAGGTCAAGGTAGGCTGTATGGACTGCCTTTCCTCATCAATGGCCTTGGTGACTGTTTCGAAGAAGTCAACCAAGTTCAAAAGGCATGATCTTCCCTTGACAAAGCCAAACTGGGTTGGGTCCAATGTCTGCAAGTCCCCTATATCTTTGTTTATGAGCTCCATTATGATCCTCTCCATAGCTTTGCAGACTAGACTTGTTAAGCTTATGGGGCGGTAATTACCAGGGTCCGTAGAGGCACCGCCTTTGTGGAGTGGGACCACAGTTGCCGTACGCCACTCCTTGGGCACGTATCCTGTGGTAAGGCTGAGATTAAACAGCTGCCTTATGTGCGGGTTTAATTCCTCATTTAGCTCGTGTAGCACAGCCGGGGACACCATCCGGTCCCATTGATGCTGTGTTTTTAGCTTTAGAGAGCAGCTTTCACCTGCGCATTTGAGATGTCCGGGAGGCTACACTCGGCTGGGATAGTTATCTCTCCTTTAGGGGAGAGGGGTGAAGTTTGCACTGAACCTGTCTGCCAGTATGTTGGCAATGTCTGTGGGTTCAGTGATTTTGTATCATTTTGGACTAATTCTGAGCATATCTGGGAGTTTCCACCCAGGTTCCTAACATAGCTGAAAAAGGCCTTATGATTGTCCTTTGAATCCATGGCAATTTTCTCTCAAAATTGGCCTTAGTTAATTTTATGAGTGCTCGTATTTTTTACTAATAATGATCAGGGGTGACTTCCTTTATGGATTTTGTTCTATCATGTAATAGCTTTCTCCTCTTATTGTAAAGTTTGTTAATGGCTGGGGTCCACCAGACTGGACGTTTGCCCTTTGTGGAAAGAGTCTTGGTTTTATTTGGGATTGCCTGATCCATGCAGTCCTGGAGGTGTTCATAGAAGGCATTTGTAAGGGCTTCCGCAGCTTGGGTTGTGGTTTCCTCTGGCTCAGGGGCCTTGAAGGATACCACACCAGTCTTGAGTAGTGTGAAGTTTGCTTTAGAGAAGTTCTTCACTATGGTCTTTTGCTTGGGGTGGGGGCGGGATGTGGATTTCCAGTGAGATTAGTTTATGATCAGATCTCACCAATGAGGGATATACTTCCGTGTGGAGCATTTTGTCCCCATGTTTGTGACAATGAGATCTAGTATATTTTCTCCTCTCGTGGGAACAGTGACTAGCTGTTCCATGGCATTTGAATTTATGAACTCCAGGAACCGTTGGGCTAGAAAGTTAGGGCTTGAGTAATGTTCCCAGTCTATATTCGGGTAGTTGAAGTCACCCAATATGATGGTGTTTGGAGATACATTTATACCCTCCAGTGTCTTCAGGAAGGCTGTGTGGGGTTCCTGAGTTTGAGAGGGTGGCCTGTAGCATGCTACAATTTGTAGAGCAGTTTTGCCTATGGTTAGTTGCACCTTGATGGTTTCCGAAGCTTCGTGCGTTGCCACCAACCTGGAGGTGTGAGTATCCTTTATGAATATGGATACACCCCTTCTTTTGTGGTGTGGTCCGGGTTTTGGGGCCGAACGCATGATATGAGGTAAAACCTAATAGTGCGGGTGCTCTCAGGAGCCTTGAACCAGGTTTCAGTTACAGCACAGACATCGATGTTCTCCATACTGAGAAGGGCCTCGAAAGTGCGTGCATTTTGAGATTTAGACTTCTGGCATTGAGCAGCATTACCCTCAGTTTCTTCCCATTTTGTTTTCTAGGGTGGTAGGTTTAGAATTTGAGCCTTGCCTAAAAAGGCACTATGGGGTGGCAAGAGCCTTAGCCAATATCCGGAATCCCAGGGTGACAGGTGCAAGCCGCCCTTGAAGCAGCGTGGCTTGTCAAGCATGTCATCCCAGGCAGACAGACACTGGATCCCTTTGAATGACACCAGACATTAAGCCAATTGTTAAAGCTGATCATCTTGTCTCTATATTGTGGCATCATTCTTGGTGAAGGAAGGATACTGCTCAGGGTTAGGTCATACCTGCCTGGGCTACATAATCAGAGAGCTCCTCTATGTCTCTTTTCATGTAGTCCAGGGAGGTACGCGTCTCAGGTCGTTCACACCAGCATGGACAATGACTGTGTCATATTTGTACTTGCCATGGAGTGACCCGAGTGCTTGTGTTATGTGGCGGATTCTAGCGCCCGATAGGCAGCTTACTGTGACCCTCTCCTTGTTCAGCCTGGTGAGTGGGACGTCAGTGTGTCTGACTATGGAGTCACCTATGACAAGTATGTTTGGTGTTGTATTTGGCCTTAAGGGCTGTGACTGCTTTGCACACTGCTTTTGTGGTTTATGTGTTGCTTGTGGGGTGTCTTGAGGTAGCAGTTGTTTGGGTGTCTGCTTTGGAGGCCTCTGCTGTTTAGGTAAATTTTTACTCAGAGCCTCCGAGTATGGTGAGTGGGACTTCACTGTGACTGCCTATAGAGTCATCTATGACTAGTGTGTTGGGTACGTTATTTCTCCCTATTGGTTGTGGTTGATGGGCACACTGAGTCTGTGGGCTATAAGTCATTGGTGTTGTGTTGGGGGATGGGGACTGCCTGCATTTCTGCTTTGGAGTGCTCTGTTGCATAGACAGAGTAGTATTGAGAAGCTCCACAAATGTTGTTGTCTTATTATGTTAGGTCTGTGGTGGTGGAGATTTAGTGAGACTATGTGATGAGTGTTGTGGTACAAATGTTTAACTTCCCCTCATGATTGTCAGGTTCAGTCTGGGTTGGAGAGAGCTTTACCTCCAGCATGGCTAGATATGTGCATCTCCCACAGGTTGTAGTGTTGGATGTTAGGAGGGGAGTATTGACTGTGTACACGAGACAATTTCTATATTGACTCATGATGCCCATATTCATCATATAGACAGGTGAGAACACTGGGAATTGACAGTTGGACATGCCTGAATATATAACTATTTCCCACTATATAAGTGAGGAAAGTGTGTACAAGAGCTGTTTTACTCTAAACAAGCAGGAAATGTAAGTACAAACAGTGTTTACCTGTAGGTAATGAGGAGGATTGAGTGCTATAGTAATTAGTAGCTCATGTAGTGCTTACATGTTCTGAACAAGTGCTGAGCATGAATAAGCAACACAGATAGGGTGTTGGATAACATAAACACACTGCCTCTCCAACAGGTACACAATCATATATCCATGTACACTACAGAGCCCCTGTAACCATAACTATGATCGTACAAGGTGCACTCAGGCTGCATGGGACCGGTCCACATCCCTGGTTGTATCATACACATATGGCAAAACAGTTTGCTCTACACATACACATCATGTAAAACATAGCTTCATGTCAGTCTGAAACACACCAACAGTTATCACAACCCACAAAGTGGAGACACCACTCATAATGGGAGGCACTGCACTACTACCTTGCTGAGTCTGGTCTGAAAGGCCATGAACCTTAATCAACGTATATGTTGTTAGCAGTACAGATGTAGATGACAGTACAGATGATTTCACACTGCATATCATACCTGTGACAGGTTATACGACATCATCACCCATACTGTGTTCCACCTACACTCAGTATACAAGATGTACATCCGTGTGTCACAGGAGTGTTCTGCCAGTGTACTGTTAACAGAACCAACACTACAGAAGGTGTCTGATTAATATGTGCATATCACACCACTGACAGCTGCAGTAAAACAGGGTTAATTCATTGTACTCCCCCTCATTGTAGCCCATATCACACAGACAAACGGGAGCCATCTGCCTATGTAAGTATGTGAATGGCTATGACCTAGGAGCAATAGCTGACTCAGTGTTGTGGACAACATACAGAAGAGGCTTTATGGGTGAGGTGTGTGACATATGTGCACAATCTGACAGCTGCATATTGCATTGTCACCACTAGGTTAATAACCCTGTACCCATGAACTACCACCTAGGCAGCAGTCAACATAATGGACACTGTGTAAGGGATGCTGCTGTGCAGTTTACTTCCCTGAGCTATTGACGTCACCAAGCCTATTAGGTAGTCATAAGTGGCAACGCTAGTCATGACAGGGTGCCATTCATGAATATAGAGATCATTGTTCAGCCATACTCATCACTCAAGTGAACTATATCGGATCACATATCACCTTTAAGGGGTATTGGCCATGTTTGGATAGCCAACACCAGCCTTCATAATCCTCATCTCCACTATGTAGCACCACTACACACACACACACACACACACACACACACACACACACACACACACACACACACACACACACACACTTGATAGTGTTGAGGTGAGGACCCCTGCCTATGTGGTAATCACCATTACAGTACTGTGCACCCACATGATGCGACACAGAGAATTCACATGTACAGGTAATCAGTAATGCCTAAGATCAACGGCATCAACAGGCTAGGAGATTGCATCACCTGGAGGGGTTAGGGGTCCTATCTGTTCACTCTGGTAACATACATCCTCACTCCATGGACCAGCAGCCATATATACATACACACACACTGTGGAGTCCATAATTGAATGCACCTATGTCATGCACATACAGATAGCTCACATGTGTGTGATACACACCCCACCCCTGCCTATGTCTTGTTTTCTACAATGCAGTATGTACAGATCTCTACAACAGTGTACATGAGAGTGAGTAACAATTGGGATGTATTCCCCACCATACGTGGCATATATGGACACACAAGCAAACACACATGGCAGTACTGTGAATCAAACCCCTGCTATCTTATGATATGTATGAGAGACATGCAGCTGTATTGCCCACATTACAATGTGTACCAGTGCTACCTTTGGCAATTGTGCTGATATATGCACACGGGAGGTCTTAACTGTTACAGGTGTCAAGTTATTTACAGTCAGCGACACCCTGACCGCTGTGTAGGTTTTATGTGTTCCCCTTCAATTAACAGAACCATAGCTTAGTGTGTTTGCACATGTTATAGTAGGACTGCTTATGACACACCTGTGAGCTGTCCTCAGCAAACATCCATTTGCAAAGACGGCCCACCACTTAGTTATGTCCTCACATCCATCCATACCTGATGTACATCTTACCGTACTGTCAGTATATCACCATATACAGTTGACAATGATGGGGCTGCATTGCAACTGCATGTTGTAGTAAGACACACGTCACCTGCAAACATTAGCTACTGCACACGCATGGTAGCTGAATGCACACCACTACGTGTACATGTGTGTAGGTCCTACATTCCTGTCATTTAGCCATGTTTGTAGACATTGCAATTGGTGGACATGTGTGATGACATACATGACACATGGACTGTTGTATGATATATTTGCCATGGGTAACCAGTACAGAGGGAATGTTAACTCAGTCAACATTGATATCACATCTTATGTACTGTTAGCATTCAACAACCATGGACCTACCTTCCATGTGCATGTGTGTAATTGCTGTAGCCACCTGTCCGCACGAAGGACAACAACAGCTATGCTATATACATATGTATTGTGTGTGTGTGTGTGTGTGTGTGTGTGTGTGTGTGTGTGTGTGTGTGTGTGTGTGTGTGGCATGTACATATCCACGGCAGGTACATGTATGTCATATCCAAACATGAGTGTGTTTACTGGTGTACAGCAACAGTCATCTGTTACTCCTGTATATGACCCAGGGTCCCTGTTATGTGTACAGCCAACCTGGTTACAAACAGTGGTATCATTGCATTGCATAACACATGATGCAACTGTGTCAGTACATGGGTAGTCTGCACAGTTGATGTAGAGCTAGGTACAGTCCACTGGTCATGGGTCACATGGTGTTGTACTATTATATGTTCTACCACATGTATGGATGTGTGTTGCTGGTCCAAGGACATGGTGATGTCTGAGGGCTACATCCTAGAATGTGGCTTTTGACACTGTGATCTGCACCTGACACATCTGTGATGCCTTTTGAGGGTGTACTGGTCAGTACATGTGAGTGGCCTTCATGTACGTGGGGACACCACCACCTGGAGCGGTCCGTACCTGTGTTATGGCCCACATGTCTGTATCTGAGGTATACGGTGGTAGTGCTATTGTTCACAACTGAGCCTTCAGCCAGGTGTTCCTCACTGCACAGATGTTAGTATTCCCCATTTTTGGATCTACATTGGGCAGCTGCGATTATGAATGCTACACATCTAGCACTGTTTAGCATACACATACAATGCAGTTGTCCTCTAGGTGTCAGGGTGTTAACCTGGTCTCAGGATATTCGACTATGAATGGCACTATATGGGTGAAGTAGCCACTCCTGGCAGGACATCACCACGGGTGGTAGTAGTGTGCCAGGTTTAGATTGGTACATCTAAGGTGACGGACAGCAGCAGATGTTGTGTAGAAGACTGGTGTCAGATATATGCAGTGCAGCGTTCCTGCTAAAAATGACAACTGTCGACACTAGAGTCCATTACAATGTCTTGTTCACGTCTAACTGTAATAGCATGGCCACTGTGCCCTTCCATGTTTAGAATCAGAGTGCATACAAAACAACCCTGTGCTAGTAAGAGTGTGAGCATGCCCAGTATAATGTTGTGTAGATGGACACATAGTACATTCCAAAGGGCCGTGTGCTACTAAGTGTGTGAGCATGCCCAGTGACACCTTGTGTTGGTTATGTGCCTCTATGTGTATGGGCATGGCCATTGTAACCCTGTATAGTGATAGTAGTCATCCAGTCAACAGATGGCCATACCCCACTTCAGGATGGATTCCTACATTGAACACACAGGTTCACAGGTATGTACATTGTAACTGCCAGCATCCATGTTGATGTCCGCATTCCTAGAAGGTCATATTGACAGTCTTGAAAGGTGTAGTGCCTGTGGCGCAGCTCATATCTATGTAGTATTGTAATAGTGGTCTGTAGATAGGCAGTTGTCCTGATCCCACCACTGGCATGTGTTTGTCTCCATCTGCTAGGGACAGAAATATGGTTTTAGACTGCTCACACTCCATACAATCCCTATCACCGTCTTTGCAATGCTAATGATGTCACCCACCTAAAAGTACACCTCTGGGAGTGCTTTGTCCCAGTAATCTTGGTAGCGTGTTCTGTAACTGCGTAATGCTGTAGTGTGATACAGTAGTTAGGTTGGTGTTCTAATCCCAGCCATGCCAACTGTGTGTGGGTGTGTGTCTCTGTCTGCCTGGGGACAGAATAATGCTTTTAGACTGCTCACACTCCATACAATCCCTATCACTGACTTTGCCATTGCTGATGATGTCACCCACCTAGAAGTACACCTCTGGGAGTGCTGTGTCCTAGTAGTCTTGGTAGCACGTTCTGTAACTGCATAATGCTGTAATGTGATAAGGTAGTTTGGTCGGTGTTCTAATCCCAGCCATGCCAACTGAGTGGTGTGTGTGTGTCTCCATCTGCCTGGGGACAGAATAATGCTTTTAGACTGCTCACACTCCATGCAAACCCTATCACCTACTTTGCCATTGCTGATGATGTCACCCACCTAGAAGTACACCTCTGGGAGTGCTGTGTCCCAGTAACCTCAGTAGTGTGGTCTGTAACTGTGTAATGCTGTAGTGTGATAAGATAGTTAGGTCAGTGTTCTAATCCCAGCCATGCGAACTGTGTGTGTGTGTGTGTGTGTGTGTGTGTGTGTGTGTCTCCCTCTGCCTGGGGATAGAATAATGCTTTTAGACTGCTCACACTCCATACAATCCCTATCATCGACTTTGCCATTGCTGATGATGTCACCCAGCTATAAGTACACCTCTGGGAGTGCTGTGTCCCAGTAATCTCGGTAGCGCATTCTAAAACTATGTAATGCTGTAGTGTGATAGAATAGACAGGTAGGTGTTCTATTCCAAGGCATGACAGGTGTGTGTGTTTAGCAGTCATATCCTATGTGTTGGTGTCTGTGAGTGGGTAGCTACTGGATGTGTTGAGGAGCGTGTTTTGTTGTTTTCCTATATAGTGACCATAAATGTCACAATCGGCCAAGAGACTGGGTTGACAAGACATACACATACATTCAGCAATACTGGATGTGTTGAGGAACGTGTTTTGTTGTTTTCCTATATAGTGACCATAAATGTCACAATCGGCCAAGTGACTGGGTTGGTAAGACATACACATACATTCGGCAATAGGTCTGGTGAGTAATGTCAGCAGCCCTAATCTTACCCTTAATACAGTCGGAACCCATGTGACACACAGAAACACACTTTCCTTGATATTAACACCAGTACATAATGCAGGAGGCGCATGTGGTTTCCTTTTCATTCTTGTCTAATGCTTTGGTGTCAAGTGGTCCACTGTTGATATATATATTCTATATCTACGTATGTGTGTGTATATGTATATGTGTATATATATATATATATATATATATATATATATATATATATATATATATATATATATATATATATATATATATATATATATATATATATATATGTGTGTGTGTGTGTGTGTGGACATTAGCACAAATAAATCTACATGATGGAATACATGTCCTATACTGGTAAATGCCTGTGCTGGATAATCTGTACATGATAACCTCAGATGTATATATATCTGCCATGGCTTAGTGGTAAAGCACATCATCTGTGGTGTGCAGGATCCCGGTTTTGAGCCATGCAGAGGCCAATTGTTTTGTTGCTGGGAAGAACAAGGGACATTGAATACGGTGATAGTAAGGTGCTTTTAACCAGTTGTGTGCGGGTCTGTGCGACAGTAAGCAGTGGCTATTTTTGGGGAGGCTCAGTATGGGTCATGTAATTATGCATTAGAAGACAATACTATGCAAACGAGGTGGAAAATAGTGAATCCCATTTATCCCCAGGGTATGATGCAGGTCCCAAGAGTGTATGCATATAGATAGCCGAGTGCAGGACTCGAATATAGGTGAAAGCATGGGGGGTGTCAGGCATACTGTACGTAGATTGGAGCCCTGTGTCTCGGGATTGCTCCGAGCTTAGCATGCCTAAGCTAGGGGTGTATCTATACCTGCCTAGTGCAATTGGGCAGGACAAACGCAGTAAGAGAGTAGTCAAGGTGAACAAGCTGGGCAAACAGGTGATATTTATCACAATCAGCAGATTAGAGGCCCAGCAGACCAGCCCGGCCCAGAACATTATGATAAAGTGAGCAAGCACCATCCCCTCGGGATTTTCCACACTCTACACCACCAGTGTATACATGCGGGGACATTTTACAAAACAATCCAACAAAATGAGAAGGGCTGCAGCAGGCAACATAGACCAACATGTGCAGGAGGCTGAGGGTGGTGAGGATGTGAATGCTGTCAAACAACCCTCAGTGAGGAGACAGAGAAGACTGTATAGACTCAGGGTAACCTACCAGGTGCTACATGAGCTGGAGATAGTGGAGTGCTATGGGGTGGACAGAGACCTCCTACAGCAGATTGTTGAGCTGTGCTGGCCACACCTGACACATCGAACAGGTTGAGGGGAACCCATCCCTGTGGATAACAAGGTATGTGCAGGCCTAGGTATACTAGCCACAGGTACCTCCCAAGGTACAACTGGGGATATCATGGGGATCTCACAGGCATCTGCATCCAGAGTATTCAACCAGTTCCTGGATGCCATGTCACCACATGCCAGTGAGCACGTACATTTCCTCAAAACACGTAAGGTGTTGACCAGCAATATGCGTCTCTTCCACCAAATGGCAGACTACCCTGGGGTAGTGGGTGCTATAACCTGCATGCACATATGCATCAAAGCACCACCCAGTGAGCAGGGTAGGACCTACATTAACCACAGGGGCATCCCCTCCATCAACTGCCAGGTCGTATGCGATGCCCAGGGCATTATACTGAATGTGTGTGCTGGCTGCCCTGGAAGCTATGACAATTCTGATATATGACATCTGATGCAGCTGTACCACAGCTTTGCCAGTATGGACATCCCCTATGGTCACCTAGTGGGGGATGCTGGGTACCCACTGGAGCCTTGGCTGATGACACCCATCAGAAATGCACACACACCTGAACAATGACACCATAATGAGGCACACGCACAGGCCAGACATATAATAGAGCATGTGTTTGGGATGGTCAGGTCACGGTTCCAGTGTCTGGGCACATCCGGTGGAGCCTTGCATTATTCACCAGCTACATGCACCCAAATTGTTATGGTATGTGCTATGCTGCACAATATGATCCTGTGGAAACAGCTGCAACAGGAACAGCATGGGGCAGGGCCACACAGCCCCCCACCAATGCCAAGCCCTGTACAGGCACAGAGTAACTCAGAGGAGGAACAACCTGAGCCAGACCCAGTAGGTGGGAGGAGGCATGCCCAGTATGACCTGGCCTTAGCAAAGAGGCAACGCATAGCATATGCACTGACACAGTAGTGACCCAGGGAATGTCACCCTCTCTGAGTCACACAGACAGTAAAAGGGATGCCAAACATGACACTACCTGTGCTTAGCCATGTATAGGAAGTGCACTATGTGCATCTGACATAGGCAGCCCTCCAGCACCATCCTCAGGTCTGGCACACCCTCAAGGTAAGTCAATCAACCTACCAATTGGCAGTTGTATTAGAATGTGTTGGTACCTGTAACTATGGTATGGATGTGAGCATGCAAGGGAATTTGGTGGCCAAATGTTTAGGCAGCAGACAGTAGATGTCCATAGTGGCACCGTGACATCTGTAGCACATACAGGGGTGACCATAGTAGCCAGTAGTACACAGGGTGTCATAACCCACTGCGGGTAATGGGCTGAGCATCATGTGTGTCCATACAGCCCACACAAATCTCAACCAGCTGGACAGGTGTAGACCAATGCAGACAAATGCTGTACTATGGCCTCTGAATATGCCCTATGTATGACCCCCCCACAGATCCACACAGACAGAATACAGCAGGCCAGGCAGTTGTATGTAGGTTGTGAAGGCTAGGACGTCTGAAACTAATATGTTGGTAATTAAGTCTAAGATCTAGAGTACACTGGTATGCCTCCAGCCAGCACAATATGTAAGTCTACACACTGAAATGGAGTACCTGACATACCAGTACAGTTGTAGCAAAAGTGTACAAGTGTCAGGTGTGCCCCCCATCCAAAGTACACATATAGCAACAGTCAGGTGCACCCCTCGGTGCTGTGTAGGAATGTGGATACAGTTGGATGTCCCCCCTCGCTGTGCAGAAATGTAAGAACAGTCAATGCCACATGACCGATGGATAAACTGCAGACACAGCATGCCACCTGTCAGTGTACAACACAGAGGTCTGCACCACAGTACAGACTACCTGGACATGTAACACATGCAATACAGTTGGCCATACTGGGCATGCTCAAACACATGAAGGTATGACGCCAGTGTCAGTCGATAACATGTGGAATGGTCATACTGGGCATGCTCACGCATGTAAACACAAGACGGCCAGGTTTGCAAACACCATTGGTCTGGACATATCTGCCGGTGCATTGCTATACTGTTGGATGACTGTGCTGTATGGTATGTGTGTGGTACGGTCTATTGTCTGTATATTTGCCATGGTGTATTGGTAATTCACATTAGTTGTGTGCGCAGGGTGTTGCTACCAACACTTGCAAAGAACGGTTATTTGTTTGTGGCCAGAACAAGCCCATTGGATACGGAGGGAGTAAGGCACATTGAAGCAGTTGGGAGCGGTTGTGTGTGGGTTTGCACTGTGTTAAGC